>NW_027172122.1:0-5000 GCF_036898095.1 Palaemon carinicauda | reverse complement strand
ACCTGGCACCTCAAAATCAGAGGTCAAAAACCCCTAATGCTAGAGATAAGGCACCTGGCACCTCAAAATCAGAGGTCAAAAACCCCTAATGCTAGAGATAAGGCACCTGGCCCCTCAAAATCAGAGGTAAAAAACCCCTAATGCTAGAGATAAGGCACCTGGCACCTCAAAATCAGAGGTCAAAAACCCCTAATGCTAGAGATAAGGCACCTGGCACCTCAAAATCAGAGGTCAAAAACCCCTAATACTAGAGATAAGGCACCTGGCACCTCAAAATCAGAGGTCAAAAACCCCTAATGCTAGAGATATGGCACCTTAAAATGAAGGTCATAAAATCCCTAATGCTAGAGAAGGCAAGTCCCTAATGCTAGAGATAAGGCACCTCAAAACAGAGATAAAAAAGCCCCTAATGTTAGAGATAAGGCGCCTAAAAATAGGGGTAAAAAAGCTCCTAATGTTAGAGATAGGGCACCAAAAAATAGAGGTAAAAAGCCCCTAATGCTAAAGATAAGGCGCCTCAAAATAGAGGTAAAAAATCCTCTAATGCTAGATATAAAGCACCTCGAAATCAGAGGTCAAAAAGACCATCTATGCTAGATGTAAGGCACCTAAAAATAGAGGTCATAAAGCCCGTAAATCTTAAGTTAAGACACCTAAAAACAGAAATCAAAAAGTTTCTAATGCTAGAGATAATGCACCTCAACATAGAGGTAAAAAAATCCCCTGGTGCTAGAGACAAGGCACCTCAAAATCAGAGGTCAAAAAGCCCCTCTACGCTAGAGGTAAGGCACCTAAAAATAGAGATCATAAAGCCCCTAAATTTAAAGTTCAGGCACCTGAAAATAGAGGTTCAAAAGCTCCTAATGCTAGAGATAAGGCACCTCAACTTAGAGGTAAAAATCCCCTAACGCTAGAGATAAGACACCTCAAAATCAGAGGTTAAAAAGCCCCTAATGCTATAGATAAGGCTCCTAAAAATAGAGGCAAAAAAACTCCTAATGCTAGAGATAAGGCACCTCAAAATAAGAGGCAAAAAAGCCTCTAAAGCTAGTGATAAGCCACCTCAAAATATTAAATAAGAAAGTCACTAATGCTAGAGATAAGTCACCTCAAAATAGAGGTCAAAGCCAGTAAAGCTAAAGTTGAGGCACTAAGAATAGAGGTAAAAAAAAAAACCATAATGCTAGAGATAAAGTACCTCACAATAGAGGTAAAAAAGCCCATAGTGCTATAGATAAGGCATCTAAAAATAGAGGTAAAAAAAAGCCCCCAATGAATAGTTTTGTTTACAAACGTAGACGACCTTGCAGAAGGACTGCCATTTACAAAACCCTAAAAGAAGATGAACTTGAGTAAATGAGTTAAATCAAACGATCTCTTGTACGATAAAAATTGTATATTTTTAGTGAATGAGGTTTAGTCTTTGGTTATTGGCTAATAATGACCATTTATTTCCTTAGAATAAAGAAGGCTATCAGATGTTAATGTTGGACATTCTGGAACCTCTTCGGTATAGAGGCATCCTTCTTTAGTAATACCAGAACCTTATTCTTGAAAATCCTTCAAACCTTTGAATCAAGTTCAGAATAATTTAAGATTCGCTTTTGGTAGTTGAAGAATTCAACATGATATTAGATTGCTGACTTATGTTTACCTATAGATTTTTTTTCTTATTATTTTGTAAGAGAAATATACAATAGTTTTTTCATTGAGTAACTTATAACTTCCATCTATTCTTACTCCCATAGAAAATTGTCCTTATTATATAGTTTTTTTTTTAATAAAATGGCAACAGTATATGTTCATAATCCTATAAATATCAGATTGTGAGATATACGTTGTGTTAAATATCCAATTTTGAAAGGAAAATACAGTACTACGTAAAATAATTGTAAAAATTGCCAGCATTAGAATGTTAAAAAAATTAAGCGTTTTTCTCTCAATACTTAAACAAATTAAACATAAAACCTTAAATGAAGTATAATATAAATTTAATAATACTTATAACTATGTTAATTTCCAGCATAATTCTAGACACAATAACAATATTCTTGGCTATTCTGGTTCGTTTCCTCACGAATTTTATCCTTTTCAAATTAATAATCCAGACTTATTGGACTGTTAAATCATATGAAATCTAGGGATAAGTAGATGAATGAAATACGGCATCTAGAGAAGGTCCAAAATTAATATTATAATGATAATAATCCTTTCTGATATAGTGTCGTCTGCTGGTAGTTCCTTTTGGAATTTAGGTTAAAGGATATGTGAAGAATTATGTCTTAATTCCTGCCTTTATCACTGTGCTGTCTTCATATGTAAAAATAGAAAGTACCAATATTTAGCTGATCTGACTATTTTGTTTATAAATATTATGTTGTTATAATAGTTAAAAGCTAAAAGAACATAAAGTTTATTTCCTTGTCCACTCGATGATGAGAGTAGCCAACCTATTTACTTTGAAAGAAACGTAATCAGGCTAAATATTTTATTCAAGACCTCTTTAGCAGGACGATGATATTAAATTTGAAAAATATATATTTTCCGCTTTCTATATCATCCAAGTGATCATCCACTTTCTCTAAATTAGAAATTTTATCCAATTAATTTGTTGGCAATTCTGGACCCCTCCTGATGTGCTAAATAAATTTTGCCAAAACTGTATACGAGTATTTCTCTTTAAGATTATTTTGTAAATGTCAATATACTGTTTATCTAGACATTTTATTGAATAGAATAATTTAACTTCATATCTTATTTATGCATTATATGTAATGAATATTTTATATGTATTTTTAGATAAAAAATACGATAATTTTTAAGTTGATTTAGTGAACTCAGCCATGTTCCTAAGGTCCCAATAGATGGCCTCAGTGAGGTCATTTTTGAAGTAAAATTTTGGAAAGAAAAACCGTCTTTAAGGAAGGATTTGGGAGTTACCTTCCGATGTCATTAGCCAATAGGAACTCTCCTTTCGGGCAACGGTAAGGAAATTAGCCAATAGGAACGCTCCTTTCGGAAAACAGCAAAGAAACATAGTTCTTAGCCAATAGGAACACGCCTTTCGGGCAAACAGTTAGGAAATTGTGGTTTGCTCTTTCAACTAGGTAAAAGAGACAAATGCCAATTCATAAGCCATTGGAAAATTTCCATTTTGTACTTTCTTACGAATAAATATATAGAATAAAACCTTTAATGTTATATATATTTCATTTATTGCACATATGGGTAATAAATCAAGCCCATATCATACTTATACGATATTTATATTTATACGGTACTCTGAATCAAAATCTCATCCACTGGCTTAAAAATGCATTTTCCATATTGATTTAAAGTTTTGTTAACAGTTTTTTAAGCAAAGGCAAATCAAAGTTATTCAAATATTGTCCTACGAATATATCATGCACTTTCGATAGTGAATATCGTGATAAAACTCGTTTCCTTTAATAGTTAATAAAATGAACAATTTTAATAATTTCCCTGATCGAATTAATCTTGGGTTGTTTATTTTTAAAAATTGAAATCTTGTAGGTATTTTTGACAGATTATTTTTCAGACATTAGAAAAAATATGATTAAATATTGAAATATATCCTCACACACACACAAAAAGAGAGAGAGAGAGAGAGAGAGAGAGAGAGAGAGAGAGAGAGAGAGAGAGAGAGAGAGAGAGAGAGAGAGAGAGAGAGTCCATATATATATCAATAAAAATGAGTTCATTGTTAACCTTTGCGTCCCTGAATCTCTAGCCTTGGGTAGTGCCATAGCCTCTGTACCATGGTCTACCACTGTCTTGGGTTAGAGTTCTCTTGCTTGAGGGTACACTCAGGCACACTTCTATCTAGTTTCTCTTCCTCTTGTTTTATGGAAGTTTTTTATTGTTTATATAAGAAATATTTATTTTAATGTTACTATACTTAAAATATTTTATTTTTCCTTATTTCCTTTCCTCCTTGGGCTATTTTCCCTGTTGGGGCCCCCGGGCTTATAGCATCCTGCTTTTCCAACTAGGGTTGTAGCTTAGCATTTAATAATAATAATAATAATAATAATAATAATAATATATATATCTATATTTATATATATATATATATATATATATATATATATATATATATGGTATCTGAGTGAGGATACCTTAATGTGGTTTATTTGCTGTAGGCAAACAGACTAAAGTTTCCCACCATCATCCATTCGCAGTGGCATGGTGATGAAAATGGCCAAATCCCAGACATGAATAAGGCCATTTTTGAGTCCTTTGTCCTGCAGGGGCCTAGAAATGGCTGCATGTCGCTGTTGTGTGTGTGTGTGTATATATATATATATATATATATATATATATATATATATATATATATATATATATATATATATATATATATATTTATATATATATATATATATATATATATATATATATATATATATATATATATTCGATTTCAAAGATCCTCTGAATGAGTTAAATGCTAACAGACAGACAGACAATTTCTAGGTGCCAGGTGAATTGAAGAAGGCCAGTGAAGAAATAAAGACAGCATTTGTTACTGATATTAGGAAAGCTATCTTAGAACATTCAGATAACGCTGAAGTAAGTTAATCTGAAGACGTTATATGAATTTTATAGAATACAATGGGTTCGTTCAAGTGTTGAGTTCGACAAGCCAAGATATCTCCCGTTGACATGTTAAGACAGAAAGGGACTTCAGGTTATGCAAAGTCCAGTGGAATTAACATAAGATAATGCAACTCTGACAGAAATGATAAGTCCCAGGGCTAGGGAATATCTATCAAAATTTAACCACTTATAATTGCAGAAAAATTTTTCCCAATTGATATAAATTGAACAAATTTAAAAAAAAAAATAATTAGCAGTTAAAGAAACGTTTCCCAAATAAGGAAAGTCATTTTCATTCCATTATATCTATTATTCCTCTGAATCTTATTCCTTTTCCTTATTCTGTTTATTAGATGGATTTCGTCACTTCACCATCTTTC
>NW_027172120.1:60000-84427 GCF_036898095.1 Palaemon carinicauda | reverse complement strand
ATTCGGGTTATCATCCCAATCAGCTGAAGTTCTACAGTCTATTAAATCTTAATCCTGGCAAGATTCTCGTTATCATTCCAATCAGCTGAAGTTATACTGTTTATTAAATCTTGATCCTGGCAAGATTCTGGTTATCATCCCAATCAGCTGAAGTTATACTGTCTATTAAATCTTAATCCTAGCAAGATTCTGGGTATCATCCCAATCAGCTGAAGTTCTACAGTCTATTAAATCTTAATCCTAGCAAGATTCTGGTTTTCATCACAATCAGCTGAAGTTATCCCTCCTATCAAATCTCAATCCTAGCAAGATACTGGTTATCATCCCAATCAGCTGAAGTTCTACAGTCTATTAAATCTTAATCCTAGCAAGATTCTGGTTATCATCCCAATCAGCTGAAGTTATACTGTCTATTAAATCTTAATCCTGGCAAGATTCTGGTTACCGTCCCAATCAGCTGAAGTTATACTGTCTATTAAATCTTAATCCTAGCAAGATTCTGGTTATCATCCCAATCAGCTGAAGTTATCCTTCCTATCAAATCTCAATCCTAGCAAGATACTGGTTATCATCCCAATTAGCTGAAGTTCTACAGTCTATTAAATCTTAATCCTAGCAAGATTATGGTTATCATCCCAATCAGCGGAAGTTATACTGTCTATTAAATCTTAATCCTGGCAAGATTCTGGTTATCATTCCAATCAGCTGAAGTTCTACAGTCTATTAAATCTTAATCCTAGAAAGATTATGATTATCATCCCAATCAGCTGAAGTTATACTGTCTATTAAATCTTAATCCTGGCAAGATTATGGTTATCATCCCAATCAGCTGAAGTTATACTGTCTATTAAATCTTGATCCTAGCAAGATTCTGGTTATCATACTAATCAGCTGAAGTTCTACAGTCTATTAAATCTTGATCCTAGCAAGATTCTGGTTATCATCCCAATCAGCTGAAGTTCTACAGTCTATTAAATCTTAATCCTAGCAAGATTCTGGTTATCATCCCAAGCAGCTGAAGTTCTATAGTCTATTAAATCTTAATCCTAGTAAGATTATGGTTATCATCCCAATCAGCTGAAGTTATACTGTCTATTAAATCTTAATCCTGGTAAGATTCTGGTTATCATCCCAATCAGCTGAAGTTGTACTATCTATTAAATCTTAATCCTAGTAAGATTCTGGTTATCATTACAATCAGCTGAAGTTATCCTTCCTATCAAATCTCAATCCTAGCAAGATACTAGTTATCATCCCAATCAGCTGAAGTTCTAGTCTATTAAATCTTAATCCTAGCAAGATTATGGTTATTATCCCAATCAGCTGAAGTTATACTGTCTATTAAATCTTAATCCTGATAAGATTCTGGTTATCACCCTAATCAGGTGAAGTTATACTGTCTATTAAATCTTAATCCTAGCAAGATTCTGGTTATCATCCTAATCAGCTGAAGTTCTACTGTATATTAAATCTTAATCCTAGCAAGATACTGGTTATCATCCCACTCAGCTGAAGTTCTACAGTCTATTAAATCTTAATCCTAGCAAGATTCTGGCTATCATCCCAATCAGCTGAAGTTCTACAGTCTATTAAATCTTAATCCTAGCAAGATTCTGTTATCATCCCAATCAGCTGAAGTTCTACAGTCTATTAAATATTAATCCTAGTAAGATTCTGGTTATCATCCTAAGCAACTGAAGTTCTACAGTCTATTAAATCTTAATCCTAGCAAGATTCTGGTTATCATCTCAATCAGCTGAAGTTTTACAGTCTATTAAAACTTAATCCTAGCAAGATTCGGGTTATCATCCCAATCAGCTGAAGTTCTACAGTCTATTAAATCTTAATCCTGGCAAGATTCTCGTTATCATTCCAATCAGCTGAAGTTATACTGTTTATTAAATCTTGATCCTGGCAAGATTCTGGTTATCATCCCAATCAGCTGAAGTTATACTGTCTATTAAATCTTAATCCTAGCAAGATTCTGGGTATCATCCCAATCAGCTGAAGTTCTACAGTCTATTAAATCTTAATCCTAGCAAGATTCTGGTTTTCATCACAATCAGCTGAAGTTATCCCTCCTATCAAATCTCAATCCTAGCAAGATACTGGTTATCATCCCAATCAGCTGAAGTTCTACAGTCTATTAAATCTTAATCCTAGCAAGATTCTGGTTATCATCCCAATCAGCTGAAGTTATACTGTCTATTAAATCTTAATCCTGGCAAGATTCTGGTTACCGTCCCAATCAGCTGAAGTTATACTGTCTATTAAATCTTAATCCTAGCAAGATTCTGGTTATCATCCCAATCAGCTGAAGTTATCCTTCCTATCAAATCTCAATCCTAGCAAGATACTGGTTATCATCCCAATTAGCTGAAGTTCTACAGTCTATTAAATCTTAATCCTAGCAAGATTATGGTTATCATCCCAATCAGCGGAAGTTATACTGTCTATTAAATCTTAATCCTGGCAAGATTCTGGTTATCATTCCAATCAGCTGAAGTTCTACAGTCTATTAAATCTAAATCCTAGCAAGATTATGGTTATCATCCCAATCAGCTGAAGTTATACTGTCTATTAAATCTTAATCCTAGCAAGATTCTGGTTATCATCCTAATCAGCTGAAGTTCTACAGTCTATTAAATCTTAATCCTAGCAAGATTCTGGTTATCATCCCAATAAGGTGAAGTTCTACAGTCTATTAAATCTTAATCCTAGCAAGATTCTGGTTATCATCCCAATCAGCTGAAGTTATCCTTGCTATCAAATCTCAATCCTAGCAAGATACTGGTTATCATCCCAATCAGCTGAAGTTCTACAGTCTATTAAATCTTAATCTTAGCAACATTATGGTTATCATCTCAATCAGCTGAAGTTATACTGTCTATTGAATCTTAATCCTGGTAAGATTCTGGTTATCATCCCAATCAGCTGAAGTTCTACAGTCTATTAAATCTTAATCCTAGAAAGATTATGATTATCATCCCAATCAGCTGAAGTTATACTGTCTATTAAATCTTAATCCTGGCAAGATTATGGTTATCATCCCAATCAGCTGAAGTTATACTGTCTATTAAATCTTGATCCTAGCAAGATTCTGGTTATCATCCTAATCAGCTGAAGTTCTACAGTCTATTAAATCTTAATCCTAGCAAGATTCTGGTTATCATCCCAATCAGCTGAAGTTCTACAGTCTATTAAATCTTAATCCTAGCAAGATTCTGGTTATCATCCCAAGCAGCTGAAGTTCTATAGTCTATTAAATCTTAATCCTAGCAAGATTATGGTTATCATCTCAATCAGCTGAAGTTATACTGTCTATTAAATCTTAATCCTGGTAAGATTCTGGTTATCATCCCAATCAGCTGAAGTTGTACTATCTATTAAATCTTAATCCTAGTAAGATTCTGGTTATCATCCCAATCAGCTGAAGTTATCCTTCCTATCAAATATCAATCCTAGCAAGATACTGGTTATCATCCCAATCAGCTGAAGTTCTAGAGTCTATTAAATCTTAATCCTAGCAAGATTATGGTTATTATCCCAATCAGCTGAAGTTATACTGTCTATTAAATCTTAATCATGATAAGATTCTGGTTATCATCCTAATCAGGTGAAGTTATACTGTCTATTAAATCTTAATCCTAGCAAGATTCTGGTTATCATCCTAATCAGGTGAAGTTATACTGTCTATTAAATCTTAATCCTAGCAAGATTCTGGTTATCATCCTAATCAGCGCAAGTTCTACAGTCTATTAAATCTTAATCCTTGCAAGATTCTGGTTATCGTCCTAATCAGCTGAAGTTATACTGTCTATTAAATCTTAATCCTAGCAAGATTCTGGTTATCATCCCAATCAGCTGAAGTTATCCTTCCTATCAAATCTCAATCCTAGCAAGATACTGGTTATCATCCCAATCAGCTGAAGTTCTACAGTCTATTAAATCTTAATCCTAGCAAGATTTTGGTTATCATCCCAATCAGCGGAAGTTATACTGTCTATTAAATCTTAATCCTGGCAAGATTCTGGTTATCATTCCAATCAGCTGAAGTTCTACAGTCTATTAAATCTAAATCCTAGCAAGATTATGGTTATCATCCCAATCAGCTGAAGTTATACTGTCTATTAAATATTAATCCTAGCAAGATTCTGGTTATCATCCTAATCAGCTGAAGTTCTACAGTCTATTAAATCTTAATCCTAGCAAGATTCTGGTTATCATCCCAATAAGGTGAAGTTCTACAGTCTATTAAATCTTAATCCTAGCAAGATTCTGGTTATCATCCCAATCAGCTGAAGTTATCCTTGCTATCAAATCTCAATCCTAGCAAGATACTGGTTATCATCCAAATCAGCTGAAGTTCTACAGTCTATTAAATCTTAATCTTAGCAACATTATGGTTATCATCTCAATCAGCTGAAGTTATACTGTCTATTGGATCTTAATCCTGGCAAGATTCTGGTTATCATCCCAATCAGCTGAAGTTCTACAGTCTATTAAATCTTAATCCTAGAAAGATTATGATTATCATCCCAATCAGCTGAAGTTATACTGTCTATTAAATCTTAATCCTGGCAAGATTATGGTTATCATCCCAATCAGCTGAAGTTATACTGTCTATTAAATCTTGATCCTAGCAAGATTCTGGTTATCATCCTAATCAGCTGAAGTTCTACAGTCTATTAAATCTTAATCCTAGCAAGATTCTGGTTATCATCCCAATCAGCTGAAGTTCTACAGTCTATTAAATCTTAATCCTAGCAAAATTCTGGTTATCATCCCAAGCAGCTGAAGTTCTATAGTCTATTAAATCTTAATCCTAGCAAGATTATGGTTATCATCCCAATCAGCTGAAGTTATACTGTCTATTAAATCTTAATCCTGGTAAGATTCTGGTTATCATCCCAATCAGCTGAAGTTGTACTATCTATTAAATCTTAATCCTAGTAAGATTCTGGTTATCATCCCAATCAGCTGAAGTTATCCTTCCTATCAAATCTCAATCCTAGCAAGATACTGGTTATCATCCCAATCAGCTGAAGTTCTAGAGTCTATTAAATCTTAATCCTAGCAAGATTATGGTTATTATCCCAATCAGCTGAAGTTATACTGTCTATTAAATCTTAATCCTGATAAGATTCTGGTTATCATCCTAATCAGGTGAAGTTATACTGTCTATTAAATCTTAATCCTAGCAAGATTCTGGTTATCATCCTAATCAGCTGAAGTTCTACTGTATATTAAATCTTAATCCTAGCAAGATACTGGTTATCATCCCACTCAGCTGAAGTTATACAGTCTATTAAATCTTAATCCTAGCAAGATTCTGGCTATCATCCCAATCAGCTGAAGTTCTACAGTCTATTAAATCTTAATCCTAGCAAGATTCTGTTATCATCCCAATCAGCTGAAGTTCTACAGTCTATTAAATATTAATCCTAGTAAGATTCTGGTTATCATCCCAAGCAACTGAAGTTCTACAGTCTATTAAATCTTAATCCTAGCAAGATTCTGGTTATCATCTCAATCAGCTGAAGTTTTACAGTCTATTAAAACTTAATCCTAGCAAGATTCGGGTTATCATCCCAATCAGCTGAAGTTCTACAGTCTATTAAATCTTAATCCTGGCAAGATTCTCGTTATCATTCCAATCAGCTGAAGTTATACTGTTTATTAAATCTTGATCCTGGCAAGATTCTGGTTATCATCCCAATCAGCTGAAGTTATACTGTCTATTAAATCTTAATCCTAGCAAGATTCTGGGTATCATCCCAATCAGCTGAAGTTCTACAGTCTATTAAATCTTAATCCTAGCAAGATTCTGGTTTTCATCCCAATCAGCTGAAGTTATCCCTCCTATCAAATCTCAATCCTAGCAAGATACTGGTTATCATCCCAATCAGCTGAAGTTCTACAGTCTATTAAATCTTAATCCTAGCAAGATTCTGGTTATCATCCCAATCAGCTGAAGTTATACTGTCTATTAAATCTTAATCCTGGCAAGATTCTGGTTATCGTCCCAATCAGCTGAAGTTATACTGTCTATTAAATCTTAATCCTAGCAAGATTCTGGTTATCATCCCAATCAGCTGAAGTTATCCTTGCTATCAAATCTCAATCCTAGCAAGATACTGGTTATCATCCCAATCAGCTGAAGTTCTACAGTCTATTAAATCTTAATCTTAGCAACATTATGGTTATCATCTCAATCAGCTGAAGTTATACTGTCTATTGAATCTTAATCCTGGTAAGATTCTGGTTATCATCCCAATCAGCTGAAGTTCTACAGTCTATCAAATCTTAATCCTAGAAAGATTATGATTATCATCCCAATCAGCTGAAGTTATACTGTCTATTAAATCTTAATCCTGGCAAGATTATGGTTATCATCCCAATCAGCTGAAGTTATACTGTCTATTAAATCTTGATCCTAGCAAGATTCTGGTTATCATCCTAATCAGCTGAAGTTCTACAGTCTATTAAATCTTAATCCTAGCAAGATTCTGGTTATCATCCCAATCAGCTGAAGTTCTACAGTCTATTAAATCTTAATCCTAGCAAGATTCTGGTTATCATCCCAAGCAGCTGAAGTTCTATAGTCTATTAAATCTTAATCCTAGCAAGATTATGGTTATCATCTCAATCAGCTGAAGTTATACTGTCTATTAAATCTTAATCCTGGTAAGATTCTGGTTATCATCCCAATCAGCTGAAGTTGTACTATCTATTAAATCTTAATCCTAGTAAGATTCTGGTTATCATCCCAATCAGCTGAAGTTATCCTTCCTATCAAATCTCAATCCTAGCAAGATACTGGTTATCATCCCAATCAGCTGAAGTTCTAGAGTCTATTAAATCTTAATCCTAGCAAGATTATGGTTATTATCCCAATCAGCTGAAGTTATACTGTCTATTAAATCTTAATCCTGATAAGATTCTGGTTATCATCCTAATCAGGTGAAGTTATACTGTCTATTAAATCTTAATCCTAGCAAGATTCTGGTTATCATCCTAATCAGGTGAAGTTATACTGTCTATTAAATCTTAATCCTAGCAAGATTCTGGTTATCATCCTAATCAGCGCAAGTTCTACAGTCTATTAAATCTTAATCCTTGCAAGATTCTGGTTATCGTCCCAATCAGCTGAAGTTATACTGTCTATTAAATCTTAATCCTAGCAAGATTCTGGTTATCATCCCAATCAGCTGAAGTTATCCTTCCTATCAAATCTCAATCCTAGCAAGATACTGGTTATCATCCCAATCAGCTGAAGTTCTACAGTCTATTAAATCTTAATCCTAGCAAGATTTTGGTTATCATCCCAATCAGCGGAAGTTATACTGTCTATTAAATCTTAATCCTGGCAAGATTCTGGTTATCATTACAATCAGCTGAAGTTCTAGTCTATTAAATCTAAATCCAAGCAAGATTATGGTTATCATCCCAATCAGCTGAAGTTATACTGTCTATTAAATATTAATCCTAGCAAGATTCTGGTTATCATCCTAATCAGCTGAAGTTCTACAGTCTATTAAATCTTAATCCTAGCAAGATTCTGGTTATCATCCCAATAAGGTGAAGTTCTACAGTCTATTAAATCTTAATCCTAGCAAGATTCTGGTTATCATCCCAATCAGCTGAAGTTATCCTTGCTATCAAATCTCAATCCTAGCAAGATACTGGTTATCATCCAAATCAGCTGAAGTTCTACAGTCTATTAAATCTTAATCTTAGCAACATTATGGTTATCATCTCAATCAGCTGAAGTTATACTGTCTATTGGATCTTAATCCTGGCAAGATTCTGGTTATCATCCCAATCAGCTGAAGTTCTACAGTCTATTAAATCTTAATCCTAGAAAGATTATGATTATCATCCCAATCAGCTGAAGTTATACTGTCTATTAAATCTTAATCCTGGCAAGATTATGGTTATCATCCCAATCAGCTGAAGTTATACTGTCTATTAAATCTTGATCCTAGCAAGATTCTGGTTATCATCCTAATCAGCTGAAGTTCTACAGTCTATTAAATCTTAATCCTAGCAAGATTCTGGTTATCATCCCAATCAGCTGAAGTTCTACAGTCTATTAAATCTTAATTCTAGCAAGATTCTGGTTATCATCCCAAGCAGCTGAAGTTCTATAGTCTATTAAATCTTAATCCTAGCAAGATTATGGTTATCATCTCAATCAGCTGAAGTTATACTGTCTATTAAATCTTAATCCTGGTAAGATTATGGTTATCATCCCAATCAGCTGAAGTTGTACTATCTATTAAATCTTAATCCTAGTAAGATTCTGGTTATCATCCCAATCAGCTGAAGTTATCCTTCCTATCAAATCTCAATCCTAGCAAGATACTGGTTATCATCCCAATCAGCTGAAGTTCTAGAGTCTATTGAATCTTAATCCTAGCAAGATTATGGTTATTATCCCAATCAGCTGAAGTTATACTGTCTATTAAATCTTAATCCTGATAAGATTCTGGTTATCATCCTAATCAGGTGAAGTTATACTGTCTATTAAATCTTAATCCTAGCAAGATTCTGGTTATCATCCTAATCAGGTGAAGTTATACTGTCTATTAAATCTTAATCCTAGCAAGATTCTGGTTATCATCCTAATCAGCGCAAGTTCTACAGTCTATTAAATCTTAATCCTTGCAAGATTCTGGTTATCGTCCTAATCAGCTGAAGTTATACTGTCTATTAAATCTTAATCCTAGCAAGATTCTGGTTATCATCCCAATCAGCTGAAGTTATCCTTCCTATCAAATCTCAATCCTAGCAAGATACTGGTTATCATCCCAATCAGCTGAAGTTCTACTGTCTATTAAATCTTAATCCTGATAAGATTCTGGTTATCATCCTAATCAGGTGAAGTTATACTGTCTATTAAATCTTAATCCTAGCAAGATTCTGGTTATCATCCTAATCAGGTGAAGTTATACTGTCTATTAAATCTTAATCCTAGCAAGATTCTGGTTATCATCCTAATCAGCGCAAGTTCTACAGTCTATTAAATCTTAATCCTTGCAAGATTCTGGTTATCGTCCCAATCAGCTGAAGTTATACTGTCTATTAAATCTTAATCCTAGCAAGATTCTGGTTATCATCCCAATCAGCTGAAGTTATCCTTCCTATCAAATCTCAATCCTAGCAAGATACTGGTTATCATCCCAATCAGCTGAAGTTCTACAGTCTATTAAATCTTAATCCTAGCAAGATTTTGGTTATCATCCCAATCAGCGGAAGTTATACTGTCTATTAAATCTTAATCCTGGCAAGATTCTGGTTATCATTCCAATCAGCTGAAGTTCTACAGTCTATTAAATCTAAATCCAAGCAAGATTATGGTTATCATCCCAATCAGCTGAAGTTATACTGTCTATTAAATATTAATCCTAGCAAGATTCTGGTTATCATCCTAATCAGCTGAAGTTCTAGAGTCTATTAAATCTTAATCCTAGCAAGATTCTGGTTATCATCCCAATAAGGTGAAGTTCTACAGTCTATTAAATCTTAATCCTAGCAAGATTCTGGTTATCATCCCAATCAGCTGAAGTTATCCTTGCTATCAAATCTCAATCCTAGCAAGATACTGGTTATCATCCAAATCAGCTGAAGTTCTACAGTCTATTAAATCTTAATCTTAGCAACATTATGGTTATCATCTCAATCAGCTGAAGTTATACTGTCTATTGGATCTTAATCCTGGCAAGATTCTGGTTATCATCCCAATCAGCTGAAGTTCTACAGTCTATTAAATCTTAATCCTAGAAAGATTATGATTATCATCCCAATCAGCTGAAGTTATACTGTCTATTAAATCTTAATCCTGGCAAGATTATGGTTATCATCCCAATCAGCTGAAGTTATACTGTCTATTAAATCTTGATCCTAGCAAGATTCTGGTTATCATCCTAATCAGCTGAAGTTCTACAGTCTATTAAATCTTAATCCTAGCAAGATTCTGGTTATCATCCCAATCAGCTGAAGTTCTACAGTCTATTAAATCTTAATTCTAGCAAGATTCTGGTTATCATCCCAAGCAGCTGAAGTTCTATAGTCTATTAAATCTTAATCCTAGCAAGATTATGGTTATCATCTCAATCAGCTGAAGTTATACTGTCTATTAAATCTTAATCCTGGTAAGATTCTGGTTATCATCCCAATCAGCTGAAGTTGTACTATCTATTAAATCTTAATCCTAGTAAGATTCTGGTTATCATCCCAATCAGCTGAAGTTATCCTTCCTATCAAATCTCAATCCTAGCAAGATACTGGTTATCATCCCAATCAGCTGAAGTTCTAGAGTCTATTAAATCTTAATCCTAGCAAGATTATGGTTATTATCCCAATCAGCTGAAGTTATACTGTCTATTAAATCTTAATCCTGATAAGATTCTGGTTATCATCCTAATCAGGTGAAGTTATACTGTCTATTAAATCTTAATCCTAGCAAGATTCTGGTTATCATCCTAATCAGGTGAAGTTATACTGTCTATTAAATCTTAATCCTAGCAAGATTCTGGTTATCATCCTAATCAGCGCAAGTTCTACAGTCTATTAAATCTTAATCCTTGCAAGATTCTGGTTATCGTCCTAATCAGCTGAAGTTATACTGTCTATTAAATCTTAATCCTAGCAAGATTCTGGTTATCATCCCAATCAGCTGAAGTTATCCTTCCTATCAAATCTCAATCCTAGCAAGATACTGGTTATCATCCCAATCAGCTGAAGTTCTACAGTCTATTAAATCTTAATCCTAGCAAGATTTTGGTTATCATCCCAATCAGCGGAAGTTATACTGTCTATTAAATCTTAATCCTGGCAAGATTCTGGTTATCATTCCAATCAGCTGAAGTTCTACAGTCTATTAAATCTAAATCCTAGCAAGATTATGGTTATCATCCCAATCAGCTGAAGTTATACTGTCTATTAAATATTAATCCTAGCAAGATTCTGGTTATCATCCTAATCAGCTGAAGTTCTACAGTCTATTAAATCTTAATCCTAGCAAGATTCTGGTTATCATCCCAATAAGGTGAAGTTCTACAGTCTATTAAATCTTAATCCTAGCAAGATTCTGGTTATCATCCCAATCAGCTGAAGTTATCCTTGCTATCAAATCTCAATCCTAGCAAGATACTGGTTATCATCCAAATCAGCTGAAGTTCTACAGTCTATTAAATCTTAATCTTAGCAACATTATGGTTATCATCTCAATCAGCTGAAGTTATACTGTCTATTAAATCTTAATCCTGGCAAGATTATGGTTATCATCCCAATCAGCTGAAGTTATACTGTCTATTAAATCTTGATCCTAGCAAGATTCTGGTTATCATCCTAATCAGCTGAAGTTCTACAGTCTATTAAATCTTAATCCTAGCAAGATTCTGGTTATCATCCCAATCAGCTGAAGTTCTACAGTCTATTAAATCTTAATCCTAGCAAAATTCTGGTTATCATCCCAAGCAGCTGAAGTTCTATAGTCTATTAAATCTTAATCCTAGCAAGATTATGGTTATCATCCCAATCAGCTGAAGTTATACTGTCTATTAAATCTTAATCCTGGTAAGATTCTGGTTATCATCCCAATCAGCTGAAGTTGTACTATCTATTAAATCTTAATCCTAGTAAGATTCTGGTTATCATCCCAATCAGCTGAAGTTATCCTTCCTATCAAATCTCAATCCTAGCAAGATACTGGTTATCATCCCAATCAGCTGAAGTTCTAGAGTCTATTAAATCTTAATCCTAGCAAGATTATGGTTATTATCCCAATCAGCTGAAGTTATACTGTCTATTAAATCTTAATCCTGATAAGATTCTGGTTATCATCCTAATCAGGTGAAGTTATACTGTCTATTAAATCTTAATCCTAGCAAGATTCTGGTTATCATCCTAATCAGCTGAAGTTCTACTGTATATTAAATCTTAATCCTAGCAAGATACTGGTTATCATCCCACTCAGCTGAAGTTATACAGTCTATTAAATCTTAATCCTAGCAAGATTCTGGCTATCATCCCAATCAGCTGAAGTTCTACAGTCTATTAAATCTTAATCCTAGCAAGATTCTGTTATCATCCCAATCAGCTGAAGTTCTACAGTCTATTAAATATTAATCCTAGTAAGATTCTGGTTATCATCCCAAGCAACTGAAGTTCTACAGTCTATTAAATCTTAATCCTAGCAAGATTCTGGTTATCATCTCAATCAGCTGAAGTTTTACAGTCTATTAAAACTTAATCCTAGCAAGATTCGGGTTATCATCCCAATCAGCTGAAGTTCTACAGTCTATTAAATCTTAATCCTGGCAAGATTCTCGTTATCATTCCAATCAGCTGAAGTTATACTGTTTATTAAATCTTGATCCTGGCAAGATTCTGGTTATCATCCCAATCAGCTGAAGTTATACTGTCTATTAAATCTTAATCCTAGCAAGATTCTGGGTATCATCCCAATCAGCTGAAGTTCTACAGTCTATTAAATCTTAATCCTAGCAAGATTCTGGTTTTCATCCCAATCAGCTGAAGTTATCCCTCCTATCAAATCTCAATCCTAGCAAGATACTGGTTATCATCCCAATCAGCTGAAGTTCTACAGTCTATTAAATCTTAATCCTAGCAAGATTCTGGTTATCATCCCAATCAGCTGAAGTTATACTGTCTATTAAATCTTAATCCTGGCAAGATTCTGGTTATCGTCCCAATCAGCTGAAGTTATACTGTCTATTAAATCTTAATCCTAGCAAGATTCTGGTTATCATCCCAATCAGCTGAAGTTATCCTTCCTATCAAATCTCAATCCTAGCAAGATACTGGTTATCATCCCAATTAGCTGAAGTTCTACAGTCTATTAAATCTTAATCCTAGCAAGATTATGGTTATCATCCCAATCAGCGGAAGTTATACTGTCTATTAAATCTTAATCCTGGCAAGATTCTGGTTATCATTCCAATCAGCTGAAGTTCTACAGTCTATTAAATCTTAATCCTAGCAAGATTCTGGTTATCATCCCAATAAGGTGAAGTTCTACAGTCTATTAAATCTTAATCCTAGCAAGATTCTGGTTATCATCCCAATCAGCTGAAGTTATCCTTGCTATCAAATCTCAATCCTAGCAAGATACTGGTTATCATCCAAATCAGCTGAAGTTCTACAGTCTATTAAATCTTAATCTTAGCAACATTATGGTTATCATCTCAATCAGCTGAAGTTATACTGTCTATTGGATCTTAATCCTGGCAAGATTCTGGTTATCATCCCAATCAGCTGAAGTTCTACAGTCTATTAAATCTTAATCCTAGAAAGATTATGATTATCATCCCAATCAGCTGAAGTTATACTGTCTATTAAATCTTAATCCTGGCAAGATTATGGTTATCATCCCAATCAGCTGAAGTTATACTGTCTATTAAATCTTGATCCTAGCAAGATTCTGGTTATCATCCTAATCAGCTGAAGTTCTACAGTCTATTAAATCTTAATCCTAGCAAGATTCTGGTTATCATCCCAATCAGCTGAAGTTCTACAGTCTATTAAATCTTAATCCTAGCAAAATTCTGGTTATCATCCCAAGCAGCTGAAGTTCTATAGTCTATTAAATCTTAATCCTAGCAAGATTATGGTTATCATCCCAATCAGCTGAAGTTATACTGTCTATTAAATCTTAATCCTGGTAAGATTCTGGTTATCATCCCAATCAGCTGAAGTTGTACTATCTATTAAATCTTAATCCTAGTAAGATTCTGGTTATCATCCCAATCAGCTGAAGTTATCCTTCCTATCAAATCTCAATCCTAGCAAGATACTGGTTATCATCCCAATCAGCTGAAGTTCTAGAGTCTATTAAATCTTAATCCTAGCAAGATTATGGTTATTATCCCAATCAGCTGAAGTTATACTGTCTATTAAATCTTAATCCTGATAAGATTCTGGTTATCATCCTAATCAGGTGAAGTTATACTGTCTATTAAATCTTAATCCTAGCAAGATTCTGGTTATCATCCTAATCAGCTGAAGTTCTACTGTATATTAAATCTTAATCCTAGCAAGATACTGGTTATCATCCCACTCAGCTGAAGTTATACAGTCTATTAAATCTTAATCCTAGCAAGATTCTGGCTATCATCCCAATCAGCTGAAGTTCTACAGTCTATTAAATCTTAATCCTAGCAAGATTCTGTTATCATCCCAATCAGCTGAAGTTCTACAGTCTATTAAATATTAATCCTAGTAAGATTCTGGTTATCATCCCAAGCAACTGAAGTTCTACAGTCTATTAAATCTTAATCCTAGCAAGATTCTGGTTATCATCTCAATCAGCTGAAGTTTTACAGTCTATTAAAACTTAATCCTAGCAAGATTTGGGTTATCATCCCAATCAGCTGAAGTTCTACAGTCTATTAAATCTTAATCCTGGCAAGATTCTCGTTATCATTCCAATCAGCTGAAGTTATACTGTTTATTAAATCTTGATCCTGGCAAGATTCTGGTTATCATCCCAATCAGCTGAAGTTATACTGTCTATTAAATCTTAATCCTAGCAAGATTCTGGGTATCATCCCAATCAGCTGAAGTTCTACAGTCTATTAAATCTTAATCCTAGCAAGATTCTGGTTTTCATCCCAATCAGCTGAAGTTATCCCTCCTATCAAATCTCAATCCTAGCAAGATACTGGTTATCATCCCAATCAGCTGAAGTTCTACAGTCTATTAAATCTTAATCCTAGCAAGATTCTGGTTATCATCCCAATCAGCTGAAGTTATACTGTCTATTAAATCTTAATCCTGGCAAGATTCTGGTTATCGTCCCAATCAGCTGAAGTTATACTGTCTATTAAATCTTAATCCTAGCAAGATTCTGGTTATCATCCCAATCAGCTGAAGTTATCCTTCCTATCAAATCTCAATCCTAGCAAGATACTGGTTATCATCCCAATTAGCTGAAGTTCTACAGTCTATTAAATCTTAATCCTAGCAAGATTATGGTTATCATCCCAATCAGCGGAAGTTATACTGTCTATTAAATCTTAATCCTGGCAAGATTCTGGTTATCATTCCAATCAGCTGAAGTTCTACAGTCTATTAAATCTAAATCCTAGCAAGATTATGGTTATCATCCCAATCAGCTGAAGTTATACTGTCTATTAAATCTTAATCCTAGCAAGATTCTGGTTATCATCCTAATCAGCTGAAGTTCTACAGTCTATTAAATCTTAATCCTAGCAAGATTCTGGTTATCATCCCAATAAGGTGAAGTTCTACAGTCTATTAAATCTTAATCCTAGCAAGATTCTGGTTATCATCCCAATCAGCTGAAGTTATCCTTGCTATCAAATCTCAATCCTAGCAAGATACTGGTTATCATCCCAATCAGCTGAAGTTCTACAGTCTATTAAATCTTAATCTTAGCAACATTATGGTTATCATCTCAATCAGCTGAAGTTATACTGTCTATTGAATCTTAATCCTGGTAAGATTCTGGTTATCATCCCAATCAGCTGAAGTTCTACAGTCTATTAAATCTTAATCCTAGAAAGATTATGATTATCATCCCAATCAGGTGAAGTTATACTGTCTATTAAATCTTAATCCTGGCAAGATTATGGTTATCATCCCAATCAGCTGAAGTTATACTGTCTATTAAATCTTGATCCTAGCAAGATTCTGGTTATCATCCTAATCAGCTGAAGTTCTACAGTCTATTAAATCTTAATCCTAGCAAGATTCTGGTTATCATCCCAATCAGCTGAAGTTCTACAGTCTATTAAATCTTAATCCTAGCAAGATTCTGGTTATCATCCCAAGCAGCTGAAGTTCTATAGTCTATTAAATCTTAATCCTAGCAAGATTATGGTTATCATCTCAATCAGCTGAAGTTATACTGTCTATTAAATCTTAATCCTGGTAAGATTCTGGTTATCATCCCAATCAGCTGAAGTTGTACTATCTATTAAATCTTAATCCTAGTAAGATTCTGGTTATCATCCCAATCAGCTGAAGTTATCCTTCCTATCAAATCTCAATCCTAGCAAGATACTGGTTATCATCCCAATCAGCTGAAGTTCTAGAGTCTATTAAATCTTAATCCTAGCAAGATTATGGTTATTATCCCAATCAGCTGAAGTTATACTGTCTATTAAATCTTAATCCTGATAAGATTCTGGTTATCATCCTAATCAGGTGAAGTTATACTGTCTATTAAATCTTAATCCTAGCAAGATTCTGGTTATCATCCTAATCAGGTGAAGTTATACTGTCTATTAAATCTTAATCCTAGCAAGATTCTGGTTATCATCCTAATCAGCGCAAGTTCTACAGTCTATTAAATCTTAATCCTTGCAAGATTCTGGTTATCGTCCCAATCAGCTGAAGTTATACTGTCTATTAAATCTTAATCCTAGCAAGATTCTGGTTATCATCCCAATCAGCTGAAGTTATCCTTCCTATCAAATCTCAATCCTAGCAAGATACTGGTTATCATCCCAATCAGCTGAAGTTCTACAGTCTATTAAATCTTAATCCTAGCAAGATTTTGGTTATCATCCCAATCAGCGGAAGTTATACTGTCTATTAAATCTTAATCCTGGCAAGATTCTGGTTATCATTCCAATCAGCTGAAGTTCTACAGTCTATTAAATCTAAATCCAAGCAAGATTATGGTTATCATCCCAATCAGCTGAAGTTATACTGTCTATTAAATATTAATCCTAGCAAGATTCTGGTTATCATCCTAATCAGCTGAAGTTCTACAGTCTATTAAATCTTAATCCTAGCAAGATTCTGGTTATCATCCCAATAAGGTGAAGTTCTACAGTCTATTAAATCTTAATCCTAGCAAGATTCTGGTTATCATCCCAATCAGCTGAAGTTATCCTTGCTATCAAATCTCAATCCTAGCAAGATACTGGTTATCATCCAAATCAGCTGAAGTTCTACAGTCTATTAAATCTTAATCTTAGCAACATTATGGTTATCATCTCAATCAGCTGAAGTTATACTGTCTATTGGATCTTAATCCTGGCAAGATTCTGGTTATCATCCCAATCAGCTGAAGTTCTACAGTCTATTAAATCTTAATCCTAGAAAGATTATGATTATCATCCCAATCAGCTGAAGTTATACTGTCTATTAAATCTTAATCCTGGCAAGATTATGGTTATCATCCCAATCAGCTGAAGTTATACTGTCTATTAAATCTTGATCCTAGCAAGATTCTGGTTATCATCCTAATCAGCTGAAGTTCTACAGTCTATTAAATCTTAATCCTAGCAAGATTCTGGTTATCATCCCAATCAGCTGAAGTTCTACAGTCTATTAAATCTTAATTCTAGCAAGATTCTGGTTATCATCCCAAGCAGCTGAAGTTCTATAGTCTATTAAATCTTAATCCTAGCAAGATTATGGTTATCATCTCAATCAGCTGAAGTTATACTGTCTATTAAATCTTAATCCTGGTAAGATTCTGGTTATCATCCCAATCAGCTGAAGTTGTACTATCTATTAAATCTTAATCCTAGTAAGATTCTGGTTATCATCCCAATCAGCTGAAGTTATCCTTCCTATCAAATCTCAATCCTAGCAAGATACTGGTTATCATCCCAATCAGCTGAAGTTCTAGAGTCTATTAAATCTTAATCCTAGCAAGATTATGGTTATTATCCCAATCAGCTGAAGTTATACTGTCTATTAAATCTTAATCCTGATAAGATTCTGGTTATCATCCTAATCAGGTGAAGTTATACTGTCTATTAAATCTTAATCCTAGCAAGATTCTGGTTATCATCCTAATCAGGTGAAGTTATACTGTCTATTAAATCTTAATCCTAGCAAGATTCTGGTTATCATCCTAATCAGCGCAAGTTCTACAGTCTATTAAATCTTAATCCTTGCAAGATTCTGGTTATCGTCCCAATCAGCTGAAGTTATACTGTCTATTAAATCTTAATCCTAGCAAGATTCTGGTTATCATCCCAATCAGCTGAAGTTATCCTTCCTATCAAATCTCAATCCTAGCAAGATACTGGTTATCATCCCAATCAGCTGAAGTTCTACAGTCTATTAAATCTTAATCCTAGCAAGATTTTGGTTATCATCCCAATCAGCGGAAGTTATACTGTCTATTAAATCTTAATCCTGGCAAGATTCTGGTTATCATTCCAATCAGCTGAAGTTCTACAGTCTATTAAATCTAAATCCTAGCAAGATTATGGTTATCATCCCAATCAGCTGAAGTTATACTGTCTATTAAATATTAATCCTAGCAAGATTCTGGTTATCATCCTAATCAGCTGAAGTTCTACAGTCTATTAAATCTTAATCCTAGCAAGATTCTGGTTATCATCCCAATAAGGTGAAGTTCTACAGTCTATTAAATCTTAATCCTAGCAAGATTCTGGTTATCATCCCAATCAGCTGAAGTTATCCTTGCTATCAAATCTCAATCCTAGCAAGATACTGGTTATCATCCAAATCAGCTGAAGTTCTACAGTCTATTAAATCTTAATCTTAGCAACATTATGGTTATCATCTCAATCAGCTGAAGTTATACTGTCTATTGGATCTTAATCCTGGCAAGATTCTGGTTATCATCCCAATCAGCTGAAGTTCTACAGTCTATTAAATCTTAATCCTAGAAAGATTATGATTATCATCCCAATCAGCTGAAGTTATACTGTCTATTAAATCTTAATCCTGGCAAGATTATGGTTATCATCCCAATCAGCTGAAGTTATACTGTCTATTAAATCTTGATCCTAGCAAGATTCTGGTTATCATCCTAATCAGCTGAAGTTCTACAGTCTATTAAATCTTAATCCTAGCAAGATTCTGGTTATCATCCCAATCAGCTGAAGTTCTACAGTCTATTAAATCTTAATCCTAGCAAAATTCTGGTTATCATCCCAAGCAGCTGAAGTTCTATAGTCTATTAAATCTTAATCCTAGCAAGATTATGGTTATCATCCCAATCAGCTGAAGTTATACTGTCTATTAAATCTTAATCCTGGTAAGATTCTGGTTATCATCCCAATCAGCTGAAGTTGTACTATCTATTAAATCTTAATCCTAGTAAGATTCTGGTTATCATCCCAATCAGCTGAAGTTATCCTTCCTATCAAATCTCAATCCTAGCAAGATACTGGTTATCATCCCAATCAGCTGAAGTTCTAGAGTCTATTAAATCTTAATCCTAGCAAGATTATGGTTATTATCCCAATCAGCTGAAGTTATACTGTCTATTAAATCTTAATCCTGATAAGATTCTGGTTATCATCCTAATCAGGTGAAGTTATACTGTCTATTAAATCTTAATCCTAGCAAGATTCTGGTTATCATCCTAATCAGGTGAAGTTATAATGTCTATTAAATCTTAATCCTAGCAAGATTCTGGTTATCATACTAATCAGCGCAAGTTCTACAGTCTATTAAATCTTAATCCTAGCAAGATTCTGGTTATCATCTCAATCAGCTGAAGTTTCACAGTCTATTAAAACTTAATCCTAGCAAGATTCTGGTTATCATCCCAATCAGATGAAGTTCTACAGTCTATTAAATCTTAATCCTAGCAAGATTCTGGTTATCATCTCAATCAGCTGAAGTTTCACAGTCTATTAAAACTTAATCCTAGCAAGATTCTGGTTATCATCCCAATCAGCTGAAGTTCTATAGTCTATTAAATCTTAATCCTAGCAAGATTCTGGTTATCATCTCAATCAGCTGAAGTTTCACAGTCTATTAAAACTTAATCCTAGCAAGATTCTGGTTATTATCCCAATCAGCTGAAGTTATACTGTCTATTAAATCTTAATCCTGATAAGATTCTGGTTATCATCCTAATCAGGTGAAGTTATACTGTCTATTAAATCTTAATCCTAGCAAGATTCTGGTTATCATCCTAATCAGGTGAAGTTATAATGTCTATTAAATCTTAATCCTAGCAAGATTCTGGTTATCATCCTAATCAGCGCAAGTTCTACAGTCTATTAAATCTTAATCCTAGCAAGATTCTGGTTATCATCCCAATCAGGTGAAGTTCTACAGTCTATTAAATCTTAATCCTAGCAAGATTCTGGTTATCATCTCAATCAGCTGAAGTTTCACAGTCTATTAAAACTTAATCCTAGCAAGATTCTGGTTATCATCCCAATCAGCTGAAGTTCTATAGTCTATTAAATCTTAATCCTAGCAAGATTCTGGGTATCATCCCAATCAGCTGAAGTTCTACAGTCTATTAAATCTTAATCCTAGCAAGATTCTGGTTATCATCCCAATCAGCTGAAGTTATCCCTCCTATCAAATCTCAATCCTAGCAAGATACTGGTTATCATCCCAATCAGCTGAAGTTCTACAGTCTATCAAATCTTAATCCTAGCAAGATTCTGGTTATTATCCAAATCAGCTGAAGTTATACTGTCTATTAAATATTAATCCTGGCAAGATTCTGGTTATCGTCCTAATCAGCTCAAGTTATACTGTCTATTAAATCTTAATCCTTGCAAGATTCTGGTTATCATCCCAATCAGCTGAAGTTATTCTTTCTATCAAATTTCAATCCTAGTAAGATACTGGTTATCATCCCAATCAGCTGAAGTTCTACAGTCTATTAAATCTTAATCCTAGCAAGATTATGGTTATCATCCCAATCAGCGGAAGTTATACTGTCTTTTAAATCTTAATCCTGGCAAGATTCTGGTTATCATTCCAATCAGCTGAAGTTCTACAGTCTATTAAATCTTAATCCTAGCAAGATTATGGTTATCATCCCAATCAGCTGAAGTTATACTGTCTATTAAATCTTAATCCTAGCAAGATTCTGGTTATCATCCTAATCAGCTGAAGTTCTACAGTCTATTAAATCTTAATCCTAGCAAGATTTTGGTTATCATCCCAATCAGCTGAAGTTATCCTTGCTATCAAATCTCAATCCTAGCAAGATACTGGTTATCATCCCAATCAGCTGAAGTTCTACAGTCTATTAAATCTTAATCTTAGCAACATTATGGTTATCATCTCAATCAGCTGAAGTTATACTGTCTATTGAATCTTAATCCTGGCAAGATTCTGGTTATCATCCCAATCAGCTGAAGTTCTACAGTCTATTAAATCTTAATCATAGAAAGATTATGGTTATCATCCCAATCAGCTGAAGTTATACTGTCTATTAAACCTTAATCCTGGCAAGATTATGGTTATCATCCCAATCAGCTGAAGTTATACTGTCTATTAAATCTTGATCCTAGCAAGATTCTGGTTATCATCCTGATCAGCTGAAGTTCTACAGTCTATTAAATCTTATTCCTGGCAAGATTCTGGTTATCATCCCAATCAGCTGAAGTTCTACAGTCTATTACATCTTAATCCTAGCAAGATTCCGGTTATCATCCCAAGCAGCTGAAGTTCTATAGTCTATTAGATCTTAATCCTAGCAAGATTATGGTTATCATCCCAATCAGCTGAAGTTATACTGTCTATTAAATCTTAATCCTGGCAAGATTCTGGTTATCATCCCAATCAGCTGAAGTTGTACTATCTATTAAATCTTAATCCTAGCAATATTCTGGTTATCATCCCAATCAGCTGAAGTTGTCCTTCCTATCAAATCTCAATCCTAGCAAGATACTGGTTATCATCCTAATCAGCTGAAGTTCTAGAGTCTATTAAATCTTAATCCTAGCAAGATTATCGTTATTATCCCAATCAGCTGAAGTTATACTGTCTATTAAATCTTAATCCTGATAAGATTCTGGTTATCATCCTAATCAGCTGAAGTTATACTGTCTATTAAATCTTGATCCTAGCAAGATTCTGGTTATCATCCTAATCAGCGCAAGTTCTACAGTCTATTAAATCTTAATCCTAGCAAGATTCTGGTCATCATCCCAATCAGGTGAAGTTCTACAGTCTATTAAATCTTAATCCTAGCAAGATTCTGGTTATCATCCCAAGCCGCTGAAGTTCTACAGTCTATTAAATCCTAATCCTAGCATGATTCTGGTTATCATCCCAATCAGCTGAAGTTCTATAGTCTATTAAATCTTAATCCTAGCAAGATTCTGGTTATCATCCCAGTCAACTGAAGTTCTACCGTCTATTAAATCCTAATCCTGGCAAGATTCTGGTTATCATCCCAGTTAACTGTAGTTCTACTGTCTGTTAAATATTAATCCTAGCAAGATTCTGGTTATTATTCTAATCAGCTGAAGTTCTACTGTCTATCAAATTCTAATCCTGATACGATTCTAATTTTCTTCATAATTACCTGAAATTTTACTGTCTATCAAATTTTAATCCTGCCAAGATTCCTGGTTATCATCCCTGTCAGGTGAGGTTTTACCGTCTATTAAATCTTAATCCGGGTAAGATTATGTTATCATCCCAATCCGCTAAGTTTTACCGTCTATTAAATTTCAATCCTAGCAAGATTATGGTTATCGTCCTAATCAGCTGAAATTTTACTGTCTCTCAAATTTTAATCTTGTTAAGATTCTTGTTCTTATCGCAATCAAGTGGATTTCTGCCGTCTATTAAATCTTAATACTGGTAAGATTCTGGTCATCTTCCCAATCGACCGAAGTTTTACAGTGTATTAAATCTTAGTCCTGCCAAGCTTTTGGTTATAATCCAAATAAGCTGAAGCTTCATTGTTCATTAAAAGTTAATGCTGGTAAGATTCCGGTTATCATCCCAGTCAGCGGAGGTTCTACTGTACATAAAATTTAATCTTGATAAGATTCTGGTTTACATCCCAACAAACAAATTTTCTTTACATAAAATTCTAATTCTGATGTATATCCTGAAAGTTCCTGCAGGCTAATACTGGATACTTAGAAATAATTTTATCATTATTCATAAGAACGTTTTCTTCATAAATAATTGACCAACTCTTATATTTTAATGACTAAATAACAGACACAAGTATTCCAAAATAAATATCATAGGTCTACTTTATTAAGCTCTCTCAAAATCAGAATGTTCTATTATGTAGGAATTGGTTTACGTTGATTACATTTTGGAGCAGATAATAGGCATATGTATTTAAAATGATGCATCAGAGGTTTATTTCATCAACCAATCACAAATTAATAATCCATATTCATGAATAATTTCGTAGTTTTAAACTTTTTTTTTTTTTTATAAATGTCAAATGATTAAAGGTATTTCTGTGCGTCAGAAATTTCAACCACAAACAGGGAAGCAAAAGATTAAAATCTATATTAGCCATAATAATCGAGAATTATTTTATTTCTCTCTCAATGCTTAGTTGCGTAAGATATATCAAGCATGCTAGGTAGGGAAAATGATTATCTTACAATCTCCAATACTGTACAGAAATCCCTTGATTGTGGTCAGGAAGTTCGTATGATTGGCCTTGATTTTAGTGCTGCCTTTGACCGTGTTAATCATGAGGCCCTTGTTTTCAAACTGAAACAGTTGGGAGTGGGTGGGTCGTATCTTAGCATTATTATTGATATTTTTAAATAATAGATCTCAAAGAGTTGTTGTTGATGAGCACCATAGTAAGTATAGGAATGTGATATTCGGTGATCCACAGGGTAGTGTTCTTGGCCCATTACTTTTCATACTATACACACATGACATGTGGTTTGGCCTAGGAAACAAGATTGCATATGCAGATGATGCTACTCTCTTTGCATCAATTCCATCCCCTGAATGTAGATCTGGGGTTGGTAAATCCCTTAATAGAGATATAGCTAAAATCAGTGTATGGTGCAAATTATAGGGTATGAAGTTGAATCCTAACAAAACTCAGTGTATGATTGTAAGTAGGTCAAGGACGGTGGCTCCTCAACATCCGGACCTCAGTATTGATAATGTTTCTTTAAATTTGTATGACTCTTTTAAAATTTTAGGTGTGATTCTCGAGGGCAAATTCAGTTTTGAGAAACACATTAGGTCTGTGTCTTCTTCATTGCACAATAAATTTGACTTGTTGAGAAAGTCTTACAAGATTTTTGATGATCAATCTATTCTGAAGTGTTTTAATTCTTTCATTATACCTTGTTTTGAGTATTGTTCTCCTGTCTGGTGCTCAGATGCTGATTCTCATCTTAATTTGTTTGACAAAAACTTACGGTCTATTAAATTTCTTATTCTTGATCTAGATATTAATCTTTGGCACCGTCACTCAATAAGTTCTTTATGCATGTTGGATTTTTTCATAACTCTGACCATCCTTTACATTCAGATATCCTTGGACAATTCCATCCTGTTCGTAATACTAGGCTGGCAGTTAATTCTAATAGCCAGCCTTTTCCATCATGAGGCTCAATACTACACAGTATTCTATGAGTTTTATTCCAGCTGTTACCATGTTGTTGAATGTTCTTCCTAACCGGGTAGTTGAATTAGTAGAACTTCAAAAGTTCAAAGTTGGAGCAAATTTGTTTATGTT
>NW_027172120.1:47500-55000 GCF_036898095.1 Palaemon carinicauda | reverse complement strand
AGGCGAAATGAAGAACTTTGTCTAAAGACCATGAGATGGGCTTTGGAGGTGCTGAAGGTCTGAGCCTAGCGCAGGCTTTCGGAACTTTATTAAAGATCTCGTTACCTAGGTCGATCTGGAAGGCAAATAAAATGGGTCTCATCAAAGCCGATTTACACACTGAAATCGTGTTAGCTGCCAATCCTTGGCCATGGAGGTGGATGAAGAAAGATAAGCAGAAATCTGTTGAGATCTCCTGCGGATTCTTTGCCTTTACAAAGGCCACCCATTTTCTCCAAGATGACTCATATTGCCTTCTAGTCGATTTGCACTTGTATTCCTCTAGGAAGTCTATGCTGGCTTTCGAAATCCCGAAGCGCTTTCTCACCGCTAGGGCGAGAAAATCATGAGCTGCAGGGTCTGGGTTTTCTGTAATGAAGCGCAGACAGTCGACTTCTGGACTCGCTGGGTCAGAACTGGATGTGGTAGCGGCACGAACTTCATCTGTAGTTCCAACGCCAAGGGGAACCACATACTGTTCGCCCACTTGTGGGCCACTATTGCCGCTACCCCCTTGAAGGATCTCAGTTTGTTGAGGACCCTCAACAGAAGGTTGTGAGGAGGGAACAGATAAATCCTGGACCATCTGTTCCAGTCGAGGGACATTGCGTCCACTGCTTCCGCTAAGGGGTCCTCGTACGGGGACACGTACAGGGGCAACTTCTTGTTGTCTTTCGTCGCAAAGAGGTCTATTTGCAGTTCTGGGACTTGATTCGGAATGAAGGAAAATGATCCTGCGTCTAAGGACCATTCCGACTCTATCGGTGTGAACCTGGATAGAGCGTCCGCTGTCACATTGCGGACTCCTTGAAGGTGAACTGCCGACAGGTACCACTTCTTCTTTTCCGCCAATCGGAAAATGGCTAACATCACTTGGTTGAGAGGTGGTGACCTCGACCCTTGTCGATTCAAGCATCTCACAACCACCTCGCTGTCTGTCACCAATCTTATGTGGATCGAGTGACGCGGGGAGACTTTCTTTAAGGTAAGGAGCACTGCCATAGCTTCTAGAAAGTTTATATGAAAGGTCCTGAATAGCTTGGACCAAGTCCCCTGGACTTTTTTCCGATGAGAGTGACCTCCCCATCCCTCCTTTGAGGCGTCTGCGTGAATCGTCATCGACGGGGGAGGTGGCTGAAGAAGAACCGACTTCTTTAGATGTCTGGCTTGGGACCAAGGTCTGAGAAGAGTACGTAGCCGAGGCGGCACTGGTCTTCTCAGGTCTCTTCGCGCGTTTGATGCATACCTTCTCCAAACTCCGGTTGCATCCTTTAGCTGTGCTCTTAGCACTGGGTCTGTCACTGAAGCAAACTGGAGAGAGCCTAGTACCCTCTCCTGTTCGCGTCTTGATATCCTTTCGGAATCTAGAAGTCTCTTGACAGAGCCCGCTATCTCCTTCCTTTTCTTCATTGGGATGGAGAAACTGTGTGACAAAAGGTCCCAGTGGATTCCCAGCCACTGGAACTTTTGGGATGGAGAAAGTCGAGACTTTTTCTTGTTGATCTTGAAGCCTAGGTACTCTAGGAACTGGATCACCTGACTGGAAGCTTGCAAGCATTCGGTCTCGGATGCTGCCCACACCAGCCAGTCGTCCAGGTAGGCTACTACCTGAATTCCCTTTAGGCGTAATTGTTTGAGAGCTGCGCTCGCAAGCTTCGTGAAAATCCTTGGGGCTATGTTTAGCCCGAATGGCATGGCTCTGAAGGCGTACAGTTTCCGTTGTAGCCTGAACCCTAGGTAGGGGGAGAGTCGACGGCTGATTGGAATGTGCCAATAGGCGTCTGACAAGTCTATAGAGACTGAGTATGCCCTCTTGGGCAGTAAGGTCCTTATGTGTTGCAGTGTTAGCATCTTGAATTTGCAATTCACTATGAACTTGTTGAGTGGTGACAAGTCCAGAATGACTCTGAGCTTTTCCGAGTCTTTCTTGGGAACACAAAACAGCCTCCCTTGGAATTTGATGGACTTCACCTTTCGGATCACATTTTTCTCCAACAGTTCTTGAACGTACTCCTCCAAAATAGGGGTGGAGTGTTGGAAAAACCGAAGGCATGGGGGTGGAGTGCTGTACCAGCTCCAACCCAGTCCATTCTTGAGTAGGCTTTGGGCCCAGGGATCGAAGGTCCAGCGATCCCAAAATTTCATCAGTCTCCCTCCTACCGGTATCATTTCACTTGGACTGCCGTCCTGAGGTCTTGCCTCCCTGACCACGACCACCTCTGAATCCCCTTCCCCTTGAGGGGCGCCTAGACGAGCCTCTGGCTGCTCCTCTAGGTTTTGCACGAAAGGAAGAAGACTGTCCTTCGAACTTTGGGGCGAATGTGGTTGACTGACCTGGCACAGCCTGGGGTACCCACTGAAAGGCAGTCGGGGTTTGTGCCACCATCTGGGGCACTGGAGGCAAAGGCAATTGCAGTTGCTGTTGCTGTCTATAAGGCTTGGCTGGCCGAAATGGTAGCCTAGTCTTCATATTCTTCCTCTTTGGTTGAGGACCCTCATCCGGGGAAGATTTTCTTTTGATAGCCAGGCCCCACTTCTGGAGAAGATTTCTATTCTCCACGGCGGCCTTATCAACAACCTCTTTGACCACATCGGTAGGGAAAAGGTCTTTTCCCCAAATGTTGGAGGAGATTAACTTCCTTGGCTCGTGTCTCACCGAAGCCCCGGTGAACACGAACTCCCTGCAAGCTCTCCTTGCCTTGACGAAACTATAAAGGTCCTTCGTCACTGTGGCTAAGTGAGACTTAGCCACTACCATGAACATTTCATGGACCTTGGGGTCACTTGCCATCGTCTCGAGAGTAGTCTGATGAGACATTGAGGCAGCCAGTCTTTCTTTTGTCTCGAACTCTCTTCGTAAAAGAGATTCGGACAGCTTGGGGAGGTCCTCGCCGAATTGCCGTCCGGCAATATCAGCCTCCAACTTTCCCACTGAGAATGTCAGATGGACATCCTTCCAGTCTTTGTGGTCCATAGGTAGAGCCAGCGACAAGGGTTTACACTCCTCCAGGGAGGGGCAAGGCTTGCCGGCCTCGACTGCCTTTAGGACAGCCGCAAACCCTTTCTGTAAAAAGGGGAAGGCTCTATCAGGAGAGGACACAAACGAAGGGAGCTTCTTGCTCAATGCAGCTACCTTCGAATTCGAGAAGCCCCTCTCTTTCATCGAGGATGAAAGAAGGGCTTGAGCCTTAGCGTGGTCCATAACAATGACCTCCTTCGGCTCTGTCTCCTCCCTTGAAGCTGGTTCTTTTCTCAGCCGGACATAGCAGTCCGGATATGATGCCTTGCTGGGCCAGAATTCTACCTCCTCTAGGGGAACTGAACCCAGCTTATCCGAGATGACGATCTTTCCAGTCGTCATCGGCATGTGCTCAGCATACCTCCATGGGTTAGCATCTGAGCATATGGGAAGGTCTTTCACATTGAGCCTTTTCCGGGGCCCATGTGATTCTGCCAGGGACTGCATACGCAGTTCCATTGCAGCCGCCTTCTCCTGATTCTCCTTCTGCATTTGTTGGATCATTCCAACAATCGAAGAGAGGGCCTGTCCCAGTTCTACTGGGAGGCCAGCCGATGTTGAGGGGATAGGCTCCGGCATCTGAACCGGAGTAGCCGACACCTCGTCGACCTCATCCTCTACGACATCCGGGGTTTGAACTTGATCCTGACCTTCTGCCAGGAGGTCTTCTTCCAAACGTTCGTCCAGGTCAGACATCCTGTCACACAACTGGATGTCTTGCATCGCATCTGCGACTTCCTCGTCCACCTGGACTTGATCTTGAAGGATCTCCTCTTGAGGCTGGGGAATCACTGCCTCAGCTGATGCCTGGGGAAAAAGATACGCCCTCATCTTCTCACTTGGAAGATAAGGGCCAGAGGTGTTCTTCTTGAAGCCCCTTACCCAAGTACGAAGCTTTTCCCTAGCTATATCCCTTGATTCCGCCGTTCTAGGGGAATCAAAAGCCTCAGTAATCAGGTTAGTGCATACAGTACATACCTGAGGGTCCCAATACTGGAGATCATCCTTGGAGACAGCGCATGCTGCGTGTCTCCTACAACACTCATGTCCGCAGAGGTTCTTGCTGCGGACATTGCAGAAAAAATTTCCGCACTTCGGAGGGTCCTCCTGTAAAGAGAAGAAATTTCCATGAGTATCAAGTGAACTATGTATCACTGGATATGCATAGTATAGCATAACAATTCATAAATGAAAGACACACACTTGTGTTTCCCTCACAACCCATTGTTGCAGCCTTCCAGATAATAAAATCAAAATGGTTTATCTCTACTAGAGTAACCAATGCAAGGTTTCCAGAGGAAACAGGTGGAGCTCACACCTAGGCAATGATTTTAAAAATCCTGGATAATAGACGGGGAAGAACTCTGCTTCCTGTCTGAGGGCAACAGCAAAGGGCTGTGTAAGAAAACACAATAGTGTTAGAAGATACAGTGCTGTACCTAAACTTTTACTATAGTTTTCTTCTTACTGTATATGCTATACAGAAGAATACTAGTACAGTATAGGAGGATGTGTGCCGGCCTGCCTTTGCCGGCCGGCACACACCACAATTAGCTTTAAAGTATACTACTTAACAGCTATAGGGCGGCAGCCCTCTGGTTCAAATGCCTGTGCCGGCGGCAGCAGCTGCCGGCCAGCAACAGCCAGTGTTGGCCGGCAATGATTGCCGGCCAGCAACTACACAAGGTAGTACCCAGCTGCCGGCCACACTCTTGGTGACCGGCAGACAAGGACTGACATAAGCCGGCCGGCAAAGGTACAAGACCGATGCCAGCCGGCAGCAAAAGAACCAGAAGACTACACCTGCCCGGCTGCCGGCCTCATAGGCCGGCAGCCGGCCTCATAGGCCGGCAGCCGGGACAGGTACAGCACTAGAAGAAAATAGAATGGATGCCGGGATAAGAGTGTACACAACCCCCCAAGCCCGGCAACCGAAAGAGTGCATATAAGGAAGGGGAGAAACTTAATTCAGGCTTCCTTGACCAATGCCGTCCGGCTCAGCCGGCAGGCATGGATGAGGGACCAAGAGAGGTCCGGGCAGCACTCGAAAACATAAGACCCTTGCCGTCCAGCATCTCTGCCAGCCGGCAATGGGCTTAGTCAATCCATATCCCAACCTATACTAGGTCCAGAAGTAGAATGACATACGGTACAGTAATACCCCTGCCGGCCAGCTCTGCCGGCCGGCAAGGTACAGTACAGTAATGGCTAGGCCATTACGGAGATAGAGGGGGAAGGGACAAGAGGGTCCTGCCAACCTTGCTTTAGTGACAGATCACCCGCAGCCAAGAACTTTGTCTTAGCCTAAGGGAGATCTAAGGGAAAGGGCCAGCGCAGTAGTATAATACCTGCCAGCTTCCAGAGCACCAAAGCAAGGAAGGCGTTGCTACTCCCAAGGGAAGATTTATCCTCCCCGAGAACAGCAACAGGACTTAGTCTGGTCGATCACACAAGAAGGAATCATAACTACAGAAACCTTCGATAGTGACCTAAGGGAGCTCAGCTCCCTTTGTAAGTGTTAGGTCAGCGAGGGAGACTCTGCCCCAAGCCAAACAACACGGACTCAGACTAAAAACTCTGTTGTTCTGTCCCTCTTTGAACCAGACTCTGCTGGAACAGGAAGGTACAGTAACACCCTAGTATAGTTTTATCGAAAATAAATTCGGAAAAAACCACTCAGGGATAAGCCCAAGGCTTAAACAGAGGGAAAGGGATTGCATACCTTCTCCGAAGAAAAGAAAGCAACCGGGGAGTATAATAAAGTATACTAAGGCTCCATCAGCAATTAGCCTAGGCACCAAGAGAATCGATTACCTAATTCACCGAAACTCTCACGTATACAATCTTGGAAATATTCCACACAGTCTCAAATGTATAAAATATAGCCTAAAGCTTCAATAAAATTTTAATTACACTCGGAAAAACCAAAATCATGCATTAAGTACTAGGACCAAACGACTAGGCTACATGGCCTAGCGTAGGCCAGAATGGCGAATACTTCGCCAAATAATACTAAGCACGAAAGGAAATCCTATGTAAAGCTAAATAGCTAAATTTTATTAAGCAAAACAACCAGGAATGTCACTCTGACTAACTAATTTATACCTAGCGAGTGACAGTGTCCAGGACACCTCTGGTAGGCTACGGCTCTTGTATCAAAGATTAATCCTATTAATCACTCAAAATTTTACCAAGAGCCTACATTTATACATAACAGACACTATACTCAACTTATCCGAGGCCAACGAAGACGAAGAAGCCATGAAAAGCTGAATAAATCCAAGATTTGCGAGAAAAACAGGAAAAAACACCGAGTTGTTAAGCTACGCAAAAAGGAATACAGATGGCGCCAGGATTGGCGCCAGGCACGCATACGAATCGGGGGATAGGGAAGCCTTGGGAGCGGCTCCCCTTTTTCTTTCCCGAATTCGTATCTCGTCAATCTCCCTCCTACGAGACGAATCTCTGTTCAGGTCGTAGATTGCCATGTGACGTGTCTAGAATACGTCCTCTGATATGTCGCGATATCCCTTTCACGAGGGATACTCGCTCCAGGAGTTAGAATTCTGGTACCTTAAGGTAAATTCTCTGGGAATATCGCCGTAGTTGTAATATACCCTAGGAAGCTACCCTATAGGAACTTCCATCAGGACGACATGGCTTGAGCCCAAAAATATATATATATATATATATATATATATATATATATATATATATATATATATATATATATATATATATATATATATATATATATATATATATATATATATATATATATATTAGTCACGTCTCCTTCTTTAGCCATTTTCACTAACACTCCAAGATCCCATCAATCAGGTTTTGCCTTTTCATGCCATATTCTACAAAATAATATCGTAGGAACTCTGGGAGTCACTTCATTTTCGACCAATACCATATCTGCAATCAATCCATTATCTTTTGAGTTTTTTTAATAATGGTTTCTATTTCAAACACATTGAATTCATTCATGGTATATCAATGTGTTCCTCAGCTTCAGGTATTTAAATCAAAATTACGTCCGCTGTCTTGAAAATATATAGTATTCGCATTCTAAAGAGATTAAAAAAAAAGAGCGAGGAAAGGCTGAGAGATGAACAAGCAGGGTTTAATAAATAGTAGAAATTGTACTGACCAAATCTCCCTTTTAGGACGTGCGGTACAGTAATGTGTAGAATGTAGAATTTCACTTTAGAAGACATTTGTTGACTATGAAAAATCCTTTGATAGTGTTCAATGGCCAATATAGCGGAAAGTCTAGCGCTATTCTGGATTTTCTCTTAAATATGTAAATCTAATTAAGTCTGTTCATTAGCAGAACCAATGCAAAATTAATGCTAGTGGAATCCTATGAAATGAATTTCCCCTGAACAGTGGAGTACTCCAAGGGAATGTGGTGTCACCCATTTTGTTTATCTTCC
>NW_027172120.1:25000-32500 GCF_036898095.1 Palaemon carinicauda | reverse complement strand
ACACACACATATATATATATATATATATATATATATATATATATATATATATATATATATATATATATATATATATATATATATATATATATATTGTTACGATCTGCTTCTAATACTTTCGAAATATTATATATAGAAACTTAAATATTTTGCTTACCCATGGCAATTTTTCAAACACCGTTAAAATTAATATAATTATTTATTAATTAATTTAATATTAATGAAACCCAATAAATATACACAGTAGAGAAATCACGGGATACTTGTGTAATAAACAAAATATTAACCCTTTACACAAAGAAATGCATGGTATGACGATAAACACGTATTAACGTAAAAATACTCGAATTCCTCACACTCTCTTAATACAAAGTAAACACTTCAGAAGGCTAAGTCACGTACATAGAAGAAAAATTACATGAGAATCAATACTTTACCCATTTTAACGATATAACTTGGCCCCTTTCGTAATATTAGTTGATATAAACCATTACTTGTCACTACAATCCCAGGAGACACATCGGTACGTAAGAAAGTAAGTAGCCAAGTAAACTTTTAAAAGGATCAAAACAACATAACTTTACACTTTTTAGAAAACGAAGGAAGATAAATACCAAATAATTCAAGTTTATCATATCTCCCTCTTTAAAATCATCATTATAACCAATGAGGATAAACAAAAATTACAATTCGTAATATAACAAAGACAAATAATTACTTAACAGGATGCCTGGATAAAAAATCTGCACACAAATTATTCTTTCCCTTAATGGGATTCATATGTAGATCATAATCTTGCAAAGATAACCACCATCTCGTCAGTCTCTTATTTTTAGTCTTCATTCTCTGCAAGAACGTTAGCGGTTGATGATCAGTATACACTTCAATAGTGCATGGGGACGAATGAAGATAAGTATCAAACTTCTCCAAAGCCAAAAGTAAACTAAGAGCTTCCTTTTCTATCGTATAGTAGTTACATTGACGGGGTTTAAACTTTTGCGAGCTGTACATCACTGGATAAAACAAGGAATCTTTGCTTCTCTGCAGGAGAACTGCTCCAGCTCCAATCTCACTGGCATCCATTTCAAGGATAAACGGACTTCCAAAATCAGGAGATTTGAGATTTGGCTTGAGACTAACAAAGTCTTAGCCTTGTCGAATGCCTCCTGGCACTCTGAAGTCCTCTGGAACTTTTTTCTTGCTGCTTGTCAGATCAGTCAATGGAAAAACAAGTTCCGAGAAATTATTATAGAATCTTCTGTAGTACCTGACCATCCCTAAGAAGCGTTGAACTTCCGATGGGTAGGTTCCTTCACTTTTAATATGGTGTTTACCTTGGCATTAACTGGAGCGACTCCTCCACTCCCAACAACATATTCGAGATACTGAATTTGGGCATAACCAATGTCAATTTTCACCAAAATCAGGGTAAGGTTTGCGGCTTTAAACCGAGTGAATACCTTCCTTAACATCTCTAAGTGGCTATCCCAAGTATCTGTAAAAACAATAATATCATCCAAATGTACTGCAACATTTGATAAATCCTTCAAAAAATCATTCATGAGCCTTGGATATATAGCTGTAGCATTTTTTAATATAAAAAGGTAATATTTGTTTTGAAAAAGTCCAATAGGTGTTACAAATGCAGTTATGGGTTTTGAGAATTTTGACTATTGTAGTTGATAGTAACCTTTAAGAAGATCTATTCGCGATATAAATTTCGATGAGCTTACCATGTCAATAAGATTGTCAATTCTGGGTAATGGATAGCAATCAGAAACAGTAAGTTGGTTTACCTGACGATAATCTGTGCATAAGAGATATGTACCGTTTGATTTTCCTGCTAGTACACATGGAGATGACCATGGACTATGGCTCGCTTCGGCCAAACCATGTTCTAGCAAGAAATCTCCTTCTTTTTTCATGATGGTCTTCTTGTATAGAGATACTTTGTACGGAGCGCTCTTAACTGGAACTGAGTCGATCTTAAGCTTTATCTCAACTTCCACAAGACTCGTTTGTGTTGGTATGTCTCCACTATTTGCTAGGAAAGATTCTAACAACCTTTCTATATCATGCAATTGAAGATAGGTTAAATGATTTAATTAAGATTTCAGGTGGTTAATAGTGTCAGAATTGGATAATCAAACATCTGTTTTTATAAGATGGTTATCAGATACTTGATCAGAAGACTTTTCAACAAGAATCAAGCTAGCAATGGCAATACTTTCTTCAGTTTTGTCCTTAGTAGAATAAAGTTTCAATCGGTTTATATGTACTATTTTCCTATCTCTCTTTTTACCTGGAGCAGATATTTCATATACATTCTGATTCTTACTCATCACAGTAAATGGTCCTTCATATCTGCTTTCAAAGGTTTTCTTCATAGGAGTTAACATTAAAACTAGCTCCTTTAAATTCTCTCTTCTCTGTTTTACTATCAAAGTTTTCCTTCATAGAATGCTGAGCTTTAACCAAATGTTGATGGCCAAACTTACGTGAATACGCAAGTTTTTCTCTCAACTTAGTTGCATATACTCCCAAACCGACACCTTCACTATAGTGTAACCAAGTGTTGTATAATACTTTAAGTGGTCCTCTAATTTGTCTTCCATAAAGTAATTCGGCGGGAGAAGATCCAAGACTTTCCTGATGAGCATTCCTCACAGCATATAAAACAAACCACAATCTTCCTCCCAGTCTTTGCCAGTTTCTTCACAAAACTTAGTCAATCCTTTTAGTGTATGGGTGAAATCTTTCAAGACATCCTTGACTTTGAGGATGATATACTGTGGACATAGAAAGTTTAATACCCATTACTTTCATTACTTCCTGAAATAATGTAGACGTAAAATTAGTTTCCCGATCGGTCTGTACAATCCTAGGTATTCCATATTGGGTGAAAATCTTAACTAGATGAGGAATTAATGTTTTAGCAGAAATTTTACGCAGAGGTACAGCATCTTACCTTATGCTACTCCACATAACCGACCTCAAATAATGGTTTTGTTTCTTACACTTAGGCAATGGATCAGCGCAATCCAAAATTACTTTCTCGAATGGAACACTACATACAATCTGTAGAGATAAAGGTTCTGGTTTCATAGGCTGATTAGGTTTACCTACCTTTTGACAAGTATCACATACTTTACAAAATTTCTTTACATCTTCTCTTATTCAAGGCCAATAAAAATATTGCAAAATATTGAGTGTGGTCTTCTTCATTCCAAGATAGGCAGATGTATTCACATGAGCAATCCGGAAAATTTCTTCTCTCAATCCTAAAAGTACAAATAATTGGTACTTCACGTCCCATGAAGCATTAACAGGCGTAGAAAGTGCTCTGTACTTTCTCATCAGTATTCCTGTCATTAAATAATAGCAAGTCGCTTCCGTAGCAGTTTCACTCTCTGAAACAGCTTCATTAAACATTTATTGTAAAGAATCCTCATCAGCTTGAGCATCTCTAATAACAAATTGCTTCATTCCATACAGATTATGAGATTCTGAATCCAAAATGTTACACTCTAGTAAAGAAGATTCACAAACCTCCACAATAGTGTTGTCTAGCTTACAGCCATTTTCATTGTTGACTTTACCTACCATGTCTTCTATCAGAGGAAAGTTTCTCTGCTCTAGCTCCTCTACTACATCGCCTGCTGCGACATCAGCATGAACAGCATCCGTATAAATCGAATTCTTTGCAGTATCCAAAGTCTTTAGGCTGTGTTCAACGACACATGATTGAAACATGGCTTTTTCTTCTAGGTCCTTCACTGGATTCTCATTCAGAGGAGTATCCACAAAAACAGGCTCTGGAATCACTCTGGAACCAGCGATATCATTTCCTAATAGAAAATCAATGTTAGGTATAGGTGATGTGTCAACAACTCCTACAACAGTATTCCCTGTAAACAAATGACAATCCACATGCAACTTTGCTCCGGGTACTTTAGTCAGTCCACCAATGCTCTACAGAATTACACTATCTTGAGTCATATAATTCTCTATCTCAGGAACTGCATATGTGACCACCAAGCTGTGTGACGAACCCGTATCTCGTACTATCCTAACAGAGATTCCACTATAACTTTCACCTGGAACACAAAGTTTTCCTTTAAAACAGAAAGGTTTAAATTCCTCTCTAACCACAGGAGACTTTTCTTTACAATACCTACTCATTCTCGGGAGAGAACAAGCTACAATCCCTGTGTTTTCTTTGTTTTTAGGCCATCCAGGACAATTTCTGCGAATATGTCCAACCTCACCTCGAAAATAACAGTTCACAACAGTGCTATTATTACTTCGAGCATAGTCCTTCGCTTGGCCTTTATTTTTACTCCGGCCAGGACTATTATGTGGTAAATTCTGCAATGATTTTCAAGGTGATGCATGTGGTGATCTGGAATTGTTTCCCCTTTTAAATGGCTTTAACAGACCAAAATTCTCAACCAGAGTAGTAGCTCTCTGCAAAGTTGTAATTTCTCTTTCAAACAAATATCTCTGTACATCAACAGGAATTGTTCTTAAAAATTGTTCAAGCGAAACCAAATACAAATAAATCAAGTTGTAACAATATATATATATATATATATATATATATATATATATATATATATATATATATATATATATATATATATATATATATATATATATATATCATGTTTTAATTACATATAATTGTAATTTTTAATAATCATAGAGGGAATTAATTTGTAAATTTTTCTTCATGAAAAATGTAAAATCAATGTGAAAATCTTCGTCTTATCTATATTTTCTTTGGTACGAACACATTTACTGAATATTCTAGCACCGAGAGAGAGAGAGAGAGAGAGAGAGAGAGAGAGAGAGAGAGAGAGAGAGAGAGAGAGAGAGAGAGAGAGAGAGAGAGAGAATGGTAAAACCTTTGACCCAAATGGAGTGAAGGATTAGTCCTTTCCGTTCCTTTGTCTTCAGAAGTCTGTGATGGAATTATTCTATTGTTGAAATGATGATCCACACGTGGCTTTTCTATTCTTTATTCTACCTATCTTCTTCATCCTTCCCCAGGGACATTTAAATTATTGCTGATGCAGTTGAAGATAGATTTCCTTGATGTTATATGGAGGCCCATCAATACCACTTTCATCCCATGTCAATGCCATTGGTGAATCATGAAGCCTCAGTTTTGATCAAAAAGTTCTATTGGTTTTTTTTATTTTGGGTTTTCGGGCATCCTGGCATTAAAGATAAATGACGCCGATGTTATTCTTTTATTAGATGATTCACAAAAGGAAATTAAATTTAAACTATAGAAACAATTAGGTCAGTATAAAAGTTAATTGGCTTTCAGAACACCTACTTCTGATATAAATGTAAAATTGCCGTCATTATTGTTGGACGTATTCTGACCAAAAATCTTGGCAAGGACTCACCTTTCATCTCTATCTTGGGTCTGTAATATATATTTATTTCTTAAGGACCCACGAGTTGTGCATTCGGTTAACAAATGCCTCACTGGAATAGGTACCATGAGATGCAGTGAAATAACTAAAATAAAAAAAAATATACTCATAATACATAATATCCGCTTTCCTTATATTACCTTCCTCTCAATCAGGATATCCATCCTCAGTCGGTATAAAAAGACACTTGGTATAAAATAAATCGTTAGCAATACATAGTACAGCAATGGAATTATTTTAACAGATTAAGACTAGAAATCCTAAAGTGACCCAATGGAACGCCCTGTCACAAACATCACTCCTAATCCTCGTGAAATGTCTCTAATTGCTTCCATCTTACAAGGAAAGTCAAGTCAACTGACAGCAGAACTCTCGGGAATCATCAGTGTCTTGTTAAAGAAATGTCTCTGTCAAAACAAGCGTTCATTCTAACTCTCTCTGTCTCTGTCGGCACCAGTGTTCATTCCACCTCTCTCTCTCTCTCTCTCTCTCTCTCTCTCTCTCTCTCTCTCTCTCTCTCTCTCCTCTCTCTCTCTCTCTCTCTCTCTCTCTCTCTCTCATATAATGTTTTTTACACTATTTAATTCGGTATAGTATTGAATGATATCCATAGGATTTGGCATCTAGTGAAAAAAAAGAGATGTTAATCATTAATTTTCTTTGTAACATAGGGTGGTAAAGTCGGCGTCAAATCTTCTGCAACTATTTTCAAAATGCATCGTACGTAGCTCTTTATAAACTCTTTTAGGGTTACCAGTTGGTATATTTTATTCCAATTACTGTCATCCTATTTGTATAATAACAAGTATCAGTGATTAACTCTAAAACCATTTCCTTAGTGAATGGTCTATGATAGTTCTAAATTTGTCTATCTATCTATATATATATATATATATATATATATATATATATATATATATATATATATATATATATATATATATATATATATATATATATATATATATATATATATAATCCCTGTATAAACATATGTGGTTCTCAATGTGTGATAAAGAGCGTTCACCAATCATTGACAGCAGAAGTACCGAGTGCGTAACCATTGGCCTAATGTGATTGTGAATTACTTTTATAGCGCTATATCGAAGACTATTACGATCTCTTTTTATAAAGCAATAAGAAGTGTAGGACCTGATTAAATTAAAGAATAATTAAGACTCTGGCTGGTGTGAGAAGAAATCTAATTACAAGTTATATATATACGTTTACCTAAATTTTAGATAATATAATATTTGAGCTATGCCCGAGTGCCGGAGTCGACACATGTACACGTATTTTGAATATTTTGAAAGTTTGCTGAATGTTGAGGATGATAGGGAGGCAGATATAATTGCGGTTCCAGGTGTTGAGGTGCCAGTGATGGGAGATGAGAATGAGAGAGAGATTACAATAGAGGAAGTGAGGAGAGCACTAGATGAAACGAGAGTAGGAAAAGCATCGGGTATGGATGGTGTGAAAGCTGAGATGTTGAAGGAAGGGGGTGTGACTGTACTTGAATGGTTGGTGAGATTGTTTAATGTGTGTTTTGTGTTGTCAATGGTACCAGTAGATTGGGTCTGTGCATGTATTGTACCACTATATAAGGGTAAGGGAGATGTGCATGAGTGTTGTAATTCAAGAGGTATTAGTTTGTTGAGTGTAGTTGGAAAAGTGTATGGTAGAATACTTATTAATAGGATTAAGGATAAAACAGAGAATGCAATCTTGGAAGTACAGGGTGGTTTTAGAAGAGGTAGGGGTTGTATGAATCAGATTTTTACAGTTAGGCAGATATGCAAGAAATATTTAGCAAAAGGTAAGGAGGTGTATGTTGCGTTTATGGATCTGGAGAAAGCATATGATAGAGTTGATAGGGAAGCAATGTGGAATGTGATGAGGTTATATGGAGTTGGTGGAAGGTTGTTGCAAGCAGTGAAAAGTTTCTACACAGGTAGTAAAGCATGTGTTAGAATAGGAAAGGAGGTGAGCGATTGGTTTCCGGTGAGAGTGGGGCTGAGACAGGGATGTGTGATGTCGCCCTGGTTGTTTAACT
>NW_027172120.1:10000-20000 GCF_036898095.1 Palaemon carinicauda | reverse complement strand
GCGGACGTGTCTCCAGTGTTCCTCTTCCGTCCTGGAGAAGACTTAGATGTCGTCCACGTAGCAGATGCAGAACGGCAGGTCCCCTAGAATTCTATCCATCAGTCGTTGTAACGTGGCCCCCGCGTAGCTTAGGCCGAAGGTTGAATATGAGAAAGTGTAGGAGCCGAACGGTGTTATGATGGCGGTCTTTGGTACGTCCTCGGGGAATACAGGAACCTGAAAGTATAATTTAAGGTCCTTTTTAGAGAAAGATTTTGCCCCAGGAAGGGCGCTGGTAAGGTCTTGCATATTCGTCAGAGGGTAGTGGTCAGGCGTTGTGATGAAGTTCAGGCGCCGGTAGGTCTTGCATATTCGTCAGAGGGTAGTGGTCAGGCGTTATGAAGAGGTTCAGGCGCCGGTAGTCCCCGCCTCGCCTCCATTTCCCGTCCGGTTTCTTTACCATGTGGAACGGAGACGCCCAAGGGCTGTATGCCTTCTTGCATATGCCCATCTGTTCTATGTCTTTGAAGGCACGTTTGGCATCTCTCAGCTTCTGCGGCGGGAGGCGGCAGAACCGGGCGGGCATGGGAGGTCCCATTGTGTTTATGTGGTGGTAGACCCCGTGCTGGGAGGGGGATCCCGGCGATTGTCAAAATTACGGCTTGAAGACTTCAGGGAACTCATGAAGAATGGGGGCGTAGGGCTGTGCTATGACAGTGAAGATGGGTGTGATACCCGGGCCAGCTCGTAGAGGGCGGGTTTGGCATGTCCTGGTGACGATGAGACGTTTCCCAGTGACGTCAAAGAGTAGGCCATGTTGAGCCAGGAAGTCAGCGCCGAGGAGTAGGTGTCCGACGTCAGCGATGGCGGAGGGCCAAGAGTGAAATCGGCCCATGATTGAGATTTTAAGCCCCCTAGTCCCCTAACACTGTATGGGAGGTCCGTTAGCGGCGATGAGCCAGGGGGCATGACTGCTAGGCGCCCGGTTTAGGTCAGCCTGTGAGGGAGGGAATGTTGATTGCATACAGCCGGTATCAACCATAAGCCTATGGTTGGATACGGCGTCGAGGATGTAGAATCCAGTCTTGCCGTGATCTACTACTGTGGCTATGGTTGATCTCGGCGGTGTCTGGCGTCAGAATTTCTTCGGGAACTTGCAGGGGGTCCTACACTTCATTGCGTTGCTCCCTAACTGCTGGTGGTAGAAACACCTAGTCGGGTTCGATCTAAGGTTCTACTGCATCGGCTGCAGAGGTTTCTTCTTCATCAGGACGAGGATTTCGTTGTCGTCAGTAGAGGGTGCCGCCGAGGAGTCGATGTATGAGCAACTGAAGGAGGATGATGTGCCAATATTCGAGGCCTTGGAGGCTTCATATAATTTCTGTGCCCTTGCCAGGATGGCATTCATCGGCAGGGTGTCGGTGTCGGTGAGCTAGGCTCTCACGTCCTGTGGAAGGCGTCAGAGGAATATTTTGCTAGATACTCTTATCTCTCGTTGAGGTCCATTTGGGTCAGTTTCTGGCAGCAAGAAAGGTCCAGCCAGTTTATTCCCTGCTTCTAAGGGAAAGGTGTCGAGAATAGATCTATTGCTGAGTTCAAGAACCTTTTGTGTCCTTGCTGAGACGGAAAGTGAGTATATATTGATTAGCTTGATTCGCAGGTCGTCATAGGATACCTGACCGAAGTGGGCATCGAACCATGGGGAGATGTTGTCAAATACCTTCTCAGGTTAGGATAATGTCAGCTTTGGCGCAGGGGTCGTTTAGCTTCCAGACCCTGAAGAGTACTTCCGCCCTCAGGAACCAGGAGGCAGTGTTGTGTTGTGAGAACGGTGGTAGCTTGACTTTGGGCGCAGCTGAGTGGTTGCTTGGTACGATAGGGCTTGTGGTTTCGTCATGGTCAGTTGATGAACCGGGCCAAGGGCGTGAGCTGGTTATGTCAGATATACTTATCATTGCTGCCTCACGAAACTAATTGGGATAAATTCAAAAGAGGACAACAAGACGAGCAGAGAAAGACTGATAATTTACTGACCATACAATGGTCACTATATCACAGAGTGTGGACGGATAAGTAGCCTAGGAGGGAAACATTCCAACCGCCAAAATCATTTGTGTTTTCATTCAAAATTGAATTATAAATACCAAGGCGGTAGCCTTATAAAATATACACTATTATACATGAAAATAAAGCTCTGAAAGAGCGCAACATCGTTATACAAAAATCCACTGTTTGGAATAAATAAGTTACAATATACAGAAAAGAGTCCAGGCGGAGGAAACACGGTGGGTAAGACGATGTCCTTAGAAAATATGCTAATTGACAACTCCGTGAACTTCTTGCCAAAACGTTCTTCTCTCAAAGATCACTGAGGTCGACCGAAGGCTGCGGCTACGGTTGATGTTGGAGGAATGGCTCATGGCCCCTGCCCTGGTATTACTGACTGACGCTGAGGATATTAGGGCAAACCCCCCAACCCCAACTAGTAGGGCTATGGCTGGTAATACACTAGTTGAGTCAATGATGTTACATTTGTGGTTAAAACTGAAAATATAGGTGAAGTAGAGTCCGAACGGTCTATTCATGAATGCAAATATCAGAATTACCAAGCTGCCCAACTTCTCTGTTTTATTTAAGTCCATCCATGGTTCATTATGATTAATGTTACGAAGACTTTCCCTTTTTATGTATTGATACTTTCATTGTTTCATGCATCTTCGCTAACATAATTGATAATTCAATATGATATTAAATATTTGTTTCTACACTGATTGAAACACACGAAGGTAATGTTGGTATCCTGTGTTGAATGAAAATTTTATAATTATTTCGTTTCACTAGTTTGAAGTAATTGGTACTCTTTGAAATAATTACTATTTCATTATTTTTTTTCTTAGATATATATATATATATATATATATATATATATATATATATATATATATATATATATATATATATATATATATATATATATATATATATATATATATATATATATATATATATATATATATGTATATATATGCATATATATATATATATATATATATATATATATATATATATATATATATATATATATATATATATATATATATATATATATATATATATATATATATATATATATATATAGGATATGTGTGCATCATACGTTAGCTTATTTTGCTTGATAGAACCTACAATGTAGGAAAATAAAAGTTGCCAGTTAGTGAACTTGGAACGAAATCCTTTGAAATATGTTGCATCAGTTTTTGACGCCGACTGCACATGGCATTGCTCTACTAAAGGTATTTCCTCTCTCCCTTGCGTCTTCCATTCATGATCGACCTTTAAGCCTTTCAACTCAATAGTGCAACGATACACGATTCACCAGGAAAAAATATTAGAAAATCAGATTTTTTTACTTTACAAACTCTTTTAACAATTAGTGGTTTTCAAGCTAATAGGAAAATCGAATTTATTGTTAATATCATTAAATGAATTAATTCACTAATATAACTTTTTTTCATGAATGTTAATATGATGTTCCTAATATGTTCCTTAATATCAAATGTTGGAGGGTGGTCCTACATCAGGAACTCCATATGTAATAAGATGAATGCTGAAGCTAATGTCATTGGCATCAGATACAATTAACATTAAACCCGTATCTCAGGCATAAGTCGATGATGATACTATTACGGTGGATATATAGTATGAATATCTTAATAAAGTTTGCTAATTATTGATTATATTATAATTTATATGCTCAAATGACAAAATAATCTCCAACTCACATTTAAAAGAGTAATCATTATATAAATATTTCTAATATTATTTATGCCCCCCCCCCCAAAAAAAAAAAAAACAGATATTTAGAAAAAAAAATGCTATATTGACTTGAATTCACAGAGCTTTTATGAATATAAAATATATTACTAATCGCAATTTTGCCTTAAACTGATAGTTTAATTTTATTTAGGATAATTAAGAACTAGAAATATTTTTTTTATGAGAAAAGTCTTGAAATTCTTATATCTTCATCCCTAACCTGACTGCCTAATTCCGCCTTGAGTAGTTCAATCACAAAAGGACGGACAAAAATATTAATTTTGATAATTTCATTGATAATTATTTTCATAATCATAATAGCAATAATTTTAAGAGTTTTAATAATGATGATAATTCTAATACTTCTATTTTCAAGATTAACAGAGTAATAACAAAGACCTTTCCTTAAGTTTGAAGAAAAGCATATTGTGAGTGTACACCAAGTGTCATCCCACAAGACTTACACTAATAAACTCAAAAAGCTATGGTAGACCTAAAGTGCATGCCTATACAGAGCAGTTATTTCTTAGTTAATCCTACTCCTCCTTCCTCTCCTTTTCTTCCTTTTCTCTATATATCTAATAACATTCATTTTTCTATCCTACTTCACAAGACGACGATCCTGCTTCCTGCATCATTTATTTTTCATGTTTTGTAAGTAGATATAACCTTCATAGGGTCGATTCATGAATTACGGGACGGAAAGATTAAGCTTCTTTTTCATCTTCGCCCTACATTTGGGTTTAGCTCGCTCTAGATCATTTTATCAGGGGAATTAAGTTTAATTTCATCACACATCTCTTGGCAACTCTGCTGCTAATCTGACATGAAACTCAATTTTATCTGCTCTCTCTCTCTCTCTCTCTCTCTCTCTCTCTCTCTCTCTCTCTCTCTCTCTCTCTCTCTCTCTCTCTCTCTCTCTCTCTCTCTCTCTCTTTTAAGGCTACCAACTACTCGGAGCACCATAATAGCTATTCCTACTTGTTGCTTCTACAAGTCTGGAAAAGGAATGAAAAATGAATAACACTTAAAAGTTATATTCTTTATTTATATAGAAATAAATGAGCAAATTTTTAACTCCTAGTAGTTATATAAGTTAGTTGAATTCATAAATATGGAATCATAATAGAAAGAAATAACACCTAAAATTATATATGTAAATTGAAGTCAATATTATGAAAGAAAAGAATAAAATCAAAGTACCCATTTATCAATACCTGGTCGTTAATTAGGTATTCTTTTCAAAAGAAAGAAGGACAGTGTTAATATATTGCCTAACAAATGTTAATGAATAAAGAGATTGAACATAATTTAGTGAAATAATATTAAAGTTGAATTAAAACCTAACACGAAAACTTGAGGATGAACTGAAAAGTCAAGGCGTAGTAAAAGTAGTCAGAATGAGAAAGAGAGTTGCAGAACAAGATATTTCTCTTGTTACTTTGATTATAACATTTGATCAATGCAGATTACCAAATGTTATAAAAGATGGTTGGCTATCTTTGAAGGTAAAACTATATATCCCTTCACCACTGTGATGTTATCGTTGCAAAATGCATGGCCATTTAAGCCAGAAATGCAAGGAAAACCTAAATAATAAGCCAGCTGTTTGTGCCAACTGTGGAAAAAGTAGTCATGGAGTATGCATAGAAAACCCTAATTGCATACATTGTTAGGAAGCACACTAAGCTACATCTAAAAGCTGTGTTAAGTTCATTTTTGAAAAAGAAATTCAGGCCATTAGGACCATGGAAAGGGTTACTTTTAAAGAGGCTCGTAAAAGAGCTCTTGAAAAGCAGATAAGACCAGGGCAACTTTTTTCAATGGTTCTGAATTTAAACTTGCCAAACCACACAGACGAAACAAATGAAAGTAGTTAAAGAGGTTGAAAGTCCCATAAAAAATCTATATCCAGAAGTTGTAGATAAATCAAAACAGATACTTAAAAGATCTGAAAGTTATTCAAAAGTCAATTACTCCGATTCTAAACAATAGTACAAACCGCTCTCAGGACGTGTCCTTGCCTGATCTGATGGAGGTTCCACTTGAAACTAATTTCCCTGGTGAAACTGTAGTGGGGAAGGTGCAAAAACCTGACGGATCACAACCTTTTAATCGAAAAAAGAGACAGACCTCCATCTCTCTCGCCTCCTACCATAATAAACATTAATGTCAAGACTTCAAATAAATATGAGGTCTTGTCTGCTGATGTTTCTGATCAACTAGAAGGTAAATTGAACCAATAAGAAATTCAAGTTGAGGTCCACCATCCTCCTTAACAATGATATCAAAAGGACACAAAGAAAAAGACGAATACAAAACCTGCTATATCAAGAACCTCTCTAGAGATACCACCGGGAAATATTGTTAGATCAAATATTGCCAATGGGAAGACTTCATCTAAGGTGTCTTCCAAAAAAATAAACCATAGTTTTTTCCTCCATTCTGCAATGGTATTGCCAGGGTTTAAGGGCGAAATATGAACAATTTAAGCTACTCATACGTGAGCACTCACCTATAAATGTATGTCTACAAAAAAGCAAGCTCGATGCTAATACCTCATATACGTTCGTCGAAATGTTCCCCAAATATCTTTGTCTATCTCTACGTCTCTGCAGGCAGTGGTTTTACAGATTGATATAGGGAGAAAATATACAATCTGTTCTCTTTACTTGCCTCCAAATGATAACATCTCATATGATAATATAGTAGAGGTGATTAAAAAACTCCTACGACCTTTTTTCTTACTAGGAGATCTTAATAGTCTACATCCTTTATGGGGTGATGTTTTGGCAAACGTAATGTGTAATATTATATCATCAATTTTGGAGAATGAAGATGTCGGACTCCTTAATACAGGAGAGTCCACACATTTTCATGTTCAAACAGTTACCTTGTCCTGCACTGACCTATCACTTGTAAGGTCTAACTCTCATCTTGATTTTAATCGGAGAACATTAGATGATTGGCATACTAGAGATCATGCACCAATCATTATAAACACCAACAATGGTCCACCTTTACAGAGATCACCTCGATGAAATCTTGATAAGGCGGACTGGGATAGATTTTGCAAGTTAAGTGAAATTGAAGGAAATGCAGAACAGTTTAAAAGTATTGATGATGCCATAGACTTACTTAATGGAACTCTTCACGCACCAGGAGTCAATTCCATTCCCAAAACAGCAGGGATATTCAGACGACGACCAGTCCCCTGGTGGTCATCAGAATTAACTGCCCTTCACAGAGCCACAAGAAACTCTTTAACTCGATTGCGCATGTGCCATAATGAGGGGAATTTAGTCATATACAAGAAATGTAGAGCAAAGTTCCGTCGTGCATTAAAAAAAGCTAGGCGCCAGTCCTGGATGTCATTTGTTTCCTCCATTAACAGTAGAATACTAACATCATCTGTGTGGAGGAAAGTAAAAAAGATAGCAGGCAAAATCACCCCAAACCCATCACCAGTGTTAAAGGTAAATGGCCAGTGTATGACTGGAGCAACCGAAGTTAGCAATGCCCTGGCTGACCATTTTTCAAATGTATCGCGCACGTGTGAGGCAGCTCCTGGTCACCAGTATAGGACCATTGAAGAAAAGAAAGTTTTAGATTTTGTAACAAGAAAGCAAGTCATACAATTCTCGTTTTACTAAAAGATAATTTGATTCTGCTCTTGCTACGTGTAACGATACAGCCCCTGGACCTGATGGAATTCCATATGCAATGATTAAATACATACCTTCAATACAAAGTTATTTATTTTAAGCATTTTTAATAGAATATGGCATGATCATAGTTATCCAAGTGTTTGGGAACTAGCCATTATTTTAGCATTTTTAAAACCCGGTAAGGACAAGTTTTTAGCAGGGAATTATAGGCCAATTGCATTGACATCTTGTTTTTGCAAAATCATGGAAAAGATGGTCAATGTAAGACTGATGTGGTACTCTTAAAAGAAGGGTAGTTTATCACCCATTCCATGTGGATTCGGAAAAACGCATTCATCGACTGATGTGCTGATACGAGTTGAGTCCTCCATTTGTGAAGCCTTAGGTTCCAAACAGCACCATGTGGCAGTCGTTTTTTATCTTGAAAAGGTATATGATACCACATGGAGATATGGTATACTTAAAAGAATCCATGAGTTAGGATTAAAAGGAGATCTACCACTATTTACTCAGTCATTTCTTTCACATAGAGTTTTCCAAGTGAGAAATTGGGAAACTCTATCAGAGTTTAAATGCCAGGAAGAAGGAGTTCCTCAGTGTAGTGTACTGAATGTAACCCTTTATGCACTAGCAATTAATGGGATATCCTCAGTCATTTCCCGGGATGTTCTCGCAACATTATTTGTGGATGATCTCTCCATATCATTTTCTGGAGCTAGAATGACAATCTTTGAGAGAAAAATACAACTCTCTATTGATGAAATTATCCAGTGGGCTGATATGAATGGATTTAAGTTCTCGACAAGTAAAACTACAGTTGTCCATTTTTGTCGTATCCGTGGAGTACATCCAAACCCGCATATATACATCAAAGGTCAACGGATCACCTGTGCAAGTGAAGCCACATTTTTAGGGTTGATATTTGATTGTAGGCTTACATGAGTTTCTCACTTAAAAGCATTAAAAGCTAAATGTCTTGAGGCTCTGAATCTTTTAAAAGTATTGTCCCATACATCATAGGGGGCAGACTGCAATACTATTTTAAAATTATACAATGCCTTGATTTTTTCCAAAATAGTTATGGATGCAAAATATACTCCTCAACCACCCCAAGACGGTTAAAAATCTTAGATTCTATACATCATGCTGGTATTAGATTGTCTCCAGGAGCATTTAAAACCTCACCTATCACAAGTCTCCTTGTTGATGCTGGGGAGTTACCTCTAGACCTTTACTGAGTGTCCTCTATTATTCGGTATTGGTTTAAATTGCAAAGACTCCCTAATTCTTCAGCCTTTCAGACTGCAAGCCTTGTAAGATATACATCATACTTTGATTTGCACCCAAAATCTCCTCACCTTTATGGCTTTCGGGTGAAACGATTATTAAACAGTCTGGATATAATTAGAAGTAAGGTACTTCCATTCAAGGTATCGTCAACGCCTCCATGGAAATTACCAGAGATATCTTTTTGTAAATAATTTATTGGAGTTGAGAAAAATATGACTGACCTAGAAGCCAGGGCTCTTTTTATGGAACATATTGAAGAACAGATGATTGACTTGTATGTATACTGCTGGCTCCAAATCTGATGCTGGCGTTGGATTTTGAGTATATACTAATGGTTTTAATTGTAGAGGTGCACTTCCTCTAACAGCTTCCATATTTACTGCCGAACTGTATGGCATATTAACCGCTATTGAGAAAATAGCGTTGGAGAAGGAGGGTAATTTCACAATTTTTAGTGATGCAAGGAGTGTCCTTCAAGCTTTAGAAGTTTTAATTCTAGCAACCCTCTAGTTTTAAAGATTTTAAAATGGCTTTTTATTATTGGACGATTTTGCTGGGTCCCAGCACATGTAGGTGTGTCTGGGAATGAGAAGGCAGATTTACTGGTGAAGAATGTGGCATCCAAGTTGCTACCAAGGAGGTATTCCATTCCCTGTAATGATTTCCTACCTTAGATCAAGAAATTGGTTTGTAATGAATGGCAACAGCACTGGGATAGTCTAGATGGCGATAAAATGAGGGAAGTAACAAATGTCATATCACCTTGGAGGTATAACATGATACCCCGAAAATGGGAAACGACTCTTTGTCGTCTCCGTATTGGTCACACTCAGTTGACACACGAGTTTCTGTTGAAGGGCCAACACCAACCGTATTGCAATGACTGTTTAGTACCTTTAACAGTGAGGCATTTGTTGACCAAATGCCCTAGTTATAATAACTTAAAAAAAATTCTTTTTGAGGTTTGAGGTGAGGATGGCATGTTCATCCTTGCCAAGATTCATGGACTTTATGTGTCTTACTATGCGAGCGGCAATTTTAGATTTATTTCAGAAGCATGTCTTCTGAAAACGATTTAACTATTATAATGACCTCTTAACTTTTATGGTTTTAATCGAATTCTATTTTATTTTTCATATATAATAAATGCTATTGGCATCAATGACCTTAGATGTCAGGATGCCAGAAAACTTTCAATCAATCAATCAATTTAGGAATGTTGACCTCTTACTTTAAAAAAAGTACTC
>NW_027172119.1:75000-80000 GCF_036898095.1 Palaemon carinicauda | reverse complement strand
AGATGACGGCCCTGTAAGTAGAGAGAGAGAGAGAGAGAGAGAGAGAGAGAGAGAGAGAGAGAGAGAGAGAGAGAGAGAGAGAGAGAGAGAGAATAAGTTATATTTTTGAACAAGAGGTGATGTAAAAGTAAGCTATAACTCCTTCAAATGACCGAAACTCCAGACGCCTACATGAATAACTAATCCCAACCTTTCCATATATTCCAAGAAAAGAAAGAAAGAAGGAAGAGCCTCTTTTCTTTCAGTAAGTAACATCTTGTGGCTTCGTATTCATGTCAGCTGATTCTTGGAATTCGGCTTCCAGCTTAGTTTTAAAGGCCACTTATTAATGTCAGAGGCAAAGGACAGTGACATTGCCCTAGCCAGCAACATAATGCACTAGAGACTGACCATATATACATATGATCAGCGCTCAAACCCCTCTCTACACAAGCTAGGACCAGGGAGGACAAGAATGGCTGCCGATGACTCAGCGGATAGATCAATAGGTTCCCCGAAATCCCCATCCTTAGCTTGCAAGGATGATGAGTTTGCAGACACTACAAGAAACTATAGAGCTTGAGCGGGACCTGAATATCTTCATAGAAAGGAGTAAAACTGAAGGAGTATGTGAGGTGGGGGAGGGGGGGGGGAGGCGGAAGCATGAAAACGATTGGAAAAATTGGATGCAGGGGAATTCTGCTGAAATAATTTCCCCTTCGTAATTCTACCTGAAGTCGGTTTTGCGGAAAATCTGTGTTAAGAAGTTAAGATGGTTGGATCTTAAGAGCTGATATGAAACTTTGGGGTAATGAATTTCACAGAAGAGATTTTCACTTACGAATTCTGCGTAAAGGCGGTGTTCATAGACAACTTAGTTAAGCATATTGGAAATGAAACATTAGCAGTATTAAAAAATAATTGAAACTGATTTTTAATAACATGTTAAAAAAAAGGACCAACGATTGTTAAAATTTGAAGGAAATATACATTTTTTTATCAAAATTCTACGTAAAACGGTACCAAAGATAATCTTAGCTATGCAAATTAAACGAAGCAATATAGTTCACAAAAGGTGCTAGCATATACTGTAAATTACAATGAGAATTAAATATCACAGATGAAGTCATCTTCAAAATTCTAAGTAAAAGAAAACAAGAGCGATTTGAGTGGAATGAAAACGGTGAAATTAGAAAGCCATAAAGCTGAGATCAAGAGGATATCAGAGTTTTTGCTATAGTTTCTTAGATTAATTCGTGGCTCTTCAAAAATAAGGGTGATCACCTAACTGGAGTTGCCGTATCTCTTCGTATATCAAGCGACCCTGTGGTATCGCCACTAATGTTCATAGGTGAGTCACAAACCTTCGCAGCAGGATTGCATATATATATATATATATATATATATATATATATATATATATATATATATATATATATATATATATATATATATATATATATATATTATGTATTATAGAGTTGTTAAAAGATTAATAATTACACAATCATAATGATAATAATAATTCATTAAACAGTATATAGTAAAAACTTTGATACAAAACATTCTTTTAGGAAATAATAGTATAATATTCATAATTGGTAGTATAATAGGCCTTAGCTGAAGGTCACTGGATGGCAATTAGTTTTCTAGATAATGATTGTTGGTGGACATTAAGCTAAGTTTTTTTTTTTTTTTTGAACAAATGTATAACATTTCTATTTGTTAACATCTTTCAGTTATTTATAGCATGCTTGTTATAATAAGCCCTATTGCAGTGTAAGCCTTTCTTGGACCATGAACGTGTCTCTAAGCAGTTTCCCTTGCAATTACATGTTGTAAATCTTTGTCCATTTCCCTGACAGAGAGTTCAACATTGTCAGGGACATGATGATCCTCCAATCCTTCATAGGTTATTGGCTCAAATTGGCCTCTTGATAGTTTGCCTTTAATCTTCCTGCTTTGGGTACCAGTTGTGTGAAGCCTTTCGTTAATCACTATTGAGGATAACACCTTTATTACTAGGCAGATCACCATCGCTTCTGTCAAATTGAGGAAACTGTCTGCTATCAATTATGGATATTATACTATTATTGATATTATTCTATTATTACAAAATTTCTGATTCAAATACTTGTATCCTGAAGTGTTCACATTATACTGTTTAATGAATTATTAATATCGTTATGATTTTGTAACAAATAATCTTGAAAGATCTGTACAAAAAAAAAAAAATAGTAAAATAAAACACGACTTTAGAAATTTCATTAGTTAGATGAAAATTAATCTTTTAAAATTAGAAATAAAATATTTGTAAAGAAGATAAAACTGATTTTACATCATTAGGCAATCAGTGCCTATTTATATATATAGGCAACTAAATTAGCCTATTAACATAAAATAATCGAAATTCTAGCCTACTTCCGTAAATAGGCAATTTACATTATTAGTCTTAACACACACACATATACAAACACACACACTCACACACACACACACACACACACACACATATATATATATATATATATATATATATATATATATATATATATATATATGTATGTATATGCTGTATATGTATATATATTTATGTATATATATTTATGTATACATATATATATATATATACATATGACCCGATTTAGGTCGTATTAAGGGGGGTTCAACTTCACGTCTGGGGGAAACAAAGATAGAGGAATTTCGTTCTATGGTTAACACACTTAATTATGAGAGAGGGTAGGATCAAACACAAATGATAGTCGAATTGTTAATTTTCCACAGCTGCTATATTCTATATAAGCTACAAGGGCGGCCCTTAATTATCATTACGTTACTTTACTAATAAAAAGTCCTCAGAGAAATGGTACTTGTTGGCACTCATTCTGGCACCCGTGACCTGGACACTATAGGTCTAACCACTCAAGCCTCCCAACTCTAACTGACAAAAAACTATGGGCAGTTCAAGCGCCCACTTTGGCCTTCCTATGCCCTGATCGATGATTGGCCGTTTTGACCCGAAAGTCTTATGAGAACCAATAGAGAGAGATTTTAGTGACGCTAACTTTTAACGAACATTTTTGAGTGTCCAAAAGCCAAGCCGATAACGACATTCTCAAAGTGGCATCCCACGCCACATTATAACCGTCTTTCCTTTAACAAAGAAGACAGATCTGTTGACATTCACTTATTCCACAAAGTAACAACCTGACTGTGCTTAGCTCATCACTCCCTTCCCAAATTTTTACGTCCCGTAAAATTCACACTTATCAGATTTTTTTCTCAAACATTTTTTTTTCTCTCTCTTTTTTTTCACTGAACACAATCTTTCTTTTTCCACTAGATGTTGCCTCTGAGTACCACTCTCTTCGGGAGCATGCAAACATTAAAATTAAATACCTAAACCAAATCAAAGGGCCTTTTTGGCGTGTTACAATTGCAAGTTACACAAAGATGAATATCACGCCCACAACAGATCATACAGACACACAAAATCAGGTTTTAATACATCATCATCGAAATTTGGAGCACAAAATCAGAAAAATAATAATGTTTCAAATGCAATAAAATTCCATAAGGACCAACAAATCATCACATACACAATTTAAAGAAAATGATAAAAATCAAGAGAAATCAAAATGAATAACTTCCAATCCCAGCGCTCTTTGATACATTTACCATTATAAGGAAACCATTTCTAACCATCCGTGATACTGCAATAAAGAGCAAACTCAAACAGTGAATAATAATAAAAAGAAACCCATACTTATTAATAACCGAGCAATATTAATTCTCCTGAAAAAAAAAAAACCATAAGTAATGATGTTCAATTTTCAACCCATGATTAACAATTACCTGTAATGGTACTGAAAACTCCACAGAGAAATGATATTCTTTAAATACAGTATAACACAAACAATGGAAAACCATACATAAAACCATTGGTAATAGCAAAATTGGTACCAACACAAAATAATGAAATTTGAATTATTTCCAACATAACATAAATGCAACAGAAATTTCTCAGTATGATAAATGATATACTCCTGATATGCTTAGAACAAAACCAAAAAAAAAAAAACGAACAAAATTTAATTCATCTTTTCACAAAACACTCGGAATGAACATACGTAAAAGACCTGATTTTTATGACCTCAATCACCTCGTGGTAGACATTATCTCAAGACCCATGTTTTCTCGTACTCTCTCGTGCTTGAAGGACGGCACGGACGCATGCTCGTGTCTTCTCCTCACCTTCCTACCTGTCCCCTGGGGGAATGGACCTTTGACGTCCATATGCACTTCATTAACTTAAAAGGTACTACCGACCATGTTCTGGCCCTTGGTACCACATGCTTGTGGTTACTCATTGAGTTACACACATGAAACTTATTGATAAACCTAATTCCTTAAAAATACTGCCACTCTTGCCATCCTTAGGGGAACTTCCTATACCCACATGCCACGCATAAGGTCTTACATCAATTACACAGATGACTTTCTCTACCAAAGGGGAAAGAAGAACAACGCTAGATCAAATTCCGTCTTCAATGAAGAACACACCCTTCCACCTGCGCAAAAAATCCGGGAAATTTGATCTCCTACCTCATTCATACACTCATTCACAGAGCTCAGTCACGGGGGCATTCATTCCCTCTCTCTTCCTCCGTAGTCGTCAAGATCTTCCCGTTTTCTATGCGCTCCATCCACGGTCTACTAAGCCTACTTCTTTCGTTGTTGTTCCTTCTGCTTCCGTAGAGTTAAGACATCCGTTCTTCGTCGTAGGATCACTGAGCCCGTGTGTGGGCTCCGGCCGTTGTAAGCACCGTGCGCTCCTACGTTTTGCGGGCATCCATAACGAGCGGTTCTTCACCCTCGTTACACACATGATTCCACTTCTATTCCAAGACGGGAATAACATTCCAACTTCCATTGTCGGGAGCGGTGGTGAGGGGTTCCTGCTCACCCCTCCTCCTCCTTATGCACTCCCTGGGAAGACGAGCTACCCTCGCTGGTAGGTG
>NW_027172119.1:65000-67500 GCF_036898095.1 Palaemon carinicauda | reverse complement strand
GAGAACAGCAATAGCTACGGGCCCTAAAATTGCGAATTCCTGACGTTTTTCCTTAGAACCACAACCCCGGATATCATTTCTATTGAAGGGATATAGGCTATATCCACGTTGATAGAGTATCATCAGCCTCGTTAGTGAAGTTGGAAATATATCATAACGCTTTTTAAGTAGAAACTTTATTAAAAGATTTTATCACTAATAATAATCTTGAATTTAAAAGTGACAAAAGCCTCATCCAAACTATAAAAATGTAACAATAATCATTTTAGCCAAATATGACGTCGAGTATTTCATTGCAGTGATAAATATTACAATAGACACGTTCTAAGATTTTTTTTTTTCATTAAATGGTCTATTTCCATATTGAAGGAAAATGTCAAATCTCTCTCTCTCTCTCTCTCTCTCTCTCTCTCTCTCTCTCTCTCTCTCTCTCTCTCTCTCCCTCTCTGTTGTGTGTTGGGTAAAGTATTCGTTACGGCGTTCACACAATATTACTCAAGATGAAAACATCTTTAGACTTGACATGTTCCTTTAAGTCATTAGGCATCAAAAATTTTGTAAAAAAAGAAACTCTAAAGGCATTCAAGGCAACTCAGAAAATTTTTCCTTGAGAAAGAATTCATAACTAAAACGGTTAACCAGAGAGATACAAAAAGATTAGAGAGAGAGAGAGAGAGAGAGAGAGAGAGAGAGAGAGAGAGAGAGAGAGAGAGAGAGAGAGAGAGAGAGAGGATGAAAACTAATACATGATATCGTTTGCAACGGAATTAAATTTCTACCGAGTACAACTATACTGAAGAGGTCACCACCAGGTTCTAAACTTGGCGTCACATCAGCTAACTCAGTTGGGATAATTCAAGAGAAATTTTTATTAACTGAGGGAATATTAACGTCTGCCTGCATGATTAGTAGCTACCTTGCTTTTCATTGATATATATATATATATATATATATATATATATATATATATATATATATATATATATATATATATATACACACACACATATATATATATATATATATATATATATATATATATATATATATATATACAAACACACACATATATATACGTATATATGTATGTGTTGTGTGTATATATAAATGCATGGATATACATAAAATATAAGTACTCTATATATACATATAAATATACATACACAGACAAATATACGTATATGTATATATACATATATATATATATATATATATATATATATATATATATATATATATATATATGCATACATACATATGCATGAGCATGTACTGTATATATGAACTAATTACCAAACCATTTAATGTACTAAAAAAAATAACTTTCTCCAAAAGAATAAATCTTTTCAATTTAGGAAATAAAAACACTAACAAATACTCTGTTTCATCGAAGATATAAAAATGTATAAACTTTCTTCTTCCGCCTTTGCATTTCTCCTTGATTATAAAACAGCCACGCTTGGGAAAACATTGACAATAAAACCCTGTTTTTTCACCAAATCAATTTCAATCGCCTCCTCTGCACGAAATCGAAGTCCTGAATTGGCATTGAGGATAGCTTCGAAACGCTGCAGTAAACAAAGTTTGTGAATAAACACACGTTAGCTCAAAGGAATCTTGGACCCAATTCAGAAACTGCCCGGGAGTTACAATTAGTTGCAACTGGATAAAATTTTTTCTTTTATATTAATACTAATCTTCGCAACCCGTCAAAAATGACGGCTAAAGCACCCTTATTCTCACCAGGGTATTTATAAAACAAATGAACTACAGGGAAATTACAATTGGTGAAATATATGAAACGAATACTAGACTCTTACCGACTCGAAATGCAGTCTATGACGATGCCACAAGTGCATACTGTACAAACGCTTTCCTGAAAAAGAAACATTTGCTGTAATAACACTTACTTTAAAAAGAAATGTTTGCTGTAATACACAGGTACAGTTGGCGTCATTAATTTCGGTATAATTCACGGGACGCTAAGGAGCTGTATAACAGAGTACATTGTAGAAGGTAAGGCAATGTTTAACAAAAGAGATACTGTTGGCAACGCTGCTTGTAAAACAATGTCGCTGAGCTTATAAACACAATACCTAAAAGCATTTCAATCAATCTTATGAAGTGCTGTATAGAAAAATATTGAAATTTGGTTAACAGCACTTTATAACATAAATGAAATGCTTTTGATCCCGCATTTATTAGTTCAGCGACTTTGCTTTATGGCCAAAGCCTTAGCATTCTGTTTCCTATTTGCTAAACACAGCGTTACCAGCTACAATGTTCAGCTGTCAGGCGTCCCCTTAGCTTCCGGTGAAGTGTACCGAAATTGATGAAGCTAACTGTACAATGATGAGAGAGAGAGAGAGAGAGAGAGAGAGAGAGAGAGAGAGAGAGAGAGAGAGAGAGAGAGAATTAAGCTAATAAGTAGAAAAAAACAGTATGAAATAATAAAATGCTTCGGTCGCTAGCGCTTTCGTGCATTTTAAAACCCACTTCT
>NW_027172119.1:55000-60000 GCF_036898095.1 Palaemon carinicauda | reverse complement strand
AAATGGGTAATGCACTTTTTGGCTGTGGTGACCGATGTGGTAACGTCCCTGACTGGTGATTGCCAGACTGAGGTTCGAGTCCTGCTCAAACTCTTTAATTGCTTTGGTCGCTGCAACCTCACCATCTTTGTGAGGTAAGCATGGCTGGTTTGTGGGAGCCTATAGGTCTATCTGCTGAGTCATCAGCAACCATTGCCTGGCCCTCTGTGGTCCTAGCTTGCATGGAGAGGGGACCTGGGAGCTGATCATATGTATATATAGTCAGTCTCTAGGGCATTATCCAGCTTGCTAGGGCAATGTCACTGTCCCTTGCCTCTGCCTTTCATCAGTGGCCTTTAAACCTCTTAGGTCACGTGGCCGTAAAACCTCGATGCTGTAAACTTAGTTCACCCGATAGAAAAATAGCCCAGTGAGGAAAGGAAATAATGAGATGAATAAACTACAGGAAAAGTAATTAACAATTAGAATGTAAAACTTGAGAACAGTAACAATATTGAAATAGAAATTTCATATATAAACTATTAAAACTTCAAAAAAAAAAAAAAAAAACATGAAAAAGAAAAATAAGATTCAATGGTGTGCCCGAGTGTACCCTCAAGCAAGAGAACTAACCCAAGACAGTGGAAGACCATGGTACAGAGGTTAAGGCACTACACAAGACTAGAGAACAATGGTTTTATTTTGGAGTGTTTTTCCTAGAAGAGCTGCTTACCATAGCTAAAGAGTCTCTTCTACCCTAACCAAGAGGAAAGTAGCCACTGAACAATTACAGTGTAGTAGTAACCCCTTGAGCTAAGAACTCTGGTAATCTCAGTGTTGTTAGGTGACAGTAAGTGGCAGTGCAAGAGTGTGGACGTGTTGTGTCGAGCAGCTCTGCTATTGATGCCCTGAGTCATGTTTTAGCTTTGTGTTTGTCGCTTAGAATATCATTGAAAAGATATTAGTTAGTCTTATGGAGAAATCTAAGTGCTAAGAAACAGTACACCCTGTCTGCTCCTAACTATATCTGCTTCAAATGTAAGTAAACGGATGGAGAGCGGAAAGAAATGAATAACATGTGAATGCAAAAGACTCTACAGTACCATAAGATATGTGTGCGTATAGTGACAACCATCAGTGAGATTGACCAGAATAACCTAGATTGGTTATGCCCTCACTGCGTACGTGATGCCAGATGAAACAATTTAGTAATATCAAAATTAAAGGAAGATGTAAACATGAGTAATCTGGCCCTGAACAAACAAGATGGGAAAATAGATGACTTGGAAAACAAACTTGCGAATGTTAGTGCAGACGGAGCAAATTCCACCCACATCACCGACCTCACTGAGAAAGTTAACATTCTTGCCATGAATATGAAATCAATGAAAGCAACACTTCAAACATTGATAGACCCAAAACCGGAGAAACCGACATTTGCTGACAAAGTTAAGGAAAAAAAATCTGTTGATAATTAAATCAACTAATATAACAAAAAAAATTACTGAAAGAAAATGTGAGGTTGAACAAGCACTTAGAGACATTCCTATACTTAACACCAGGTCAACTACGAATGGAAATGTTGTTGTAAACTTTGCAAACAATATAATCAGAGAAGAGGCAGCAAACAAAATTCAGACATTGGTGGCTGTCACTGAAACGAGAAAAATCGGAAAACTACAACCCAAAATAATGATATGCAATGTATACAATGATGAAGATGATGTTGTAAATGCTTTGATTAGAAGAAATCGCTTCCTGGTCCAAATCCAATATATATAAGATAAGTGTAGTCCTGAAGAAAAATGGCTCGGGGGGGGGGGGGACCACCCACCATGTGCTGAAATGCGATCCTGAAGTTCGGAGGGCTATTCATGATAATGGGGACAGAGTTTCATTACGATGGGGTATCTTTAACATACGTGATAGGTACCACGTTATCACCTGCTACCACTGTCAGAGGTATGGACATTTTGAAAAAGATTGCAAGTCTAAGAATGAAGATAAAGTCTGCTGGAAATGTTCAGGGAGACACTCCACCAGGGAGTGTAATTCGCAAGTGTCCAAGTGTATAAACTGCACAAAGTTAAACAGACCAAGTGACCACACACAAAATTCTAGAGACTGCAATGCTTTTGACCTGGATTTGAAAAGACTAGCGGAAAATACAGATCATGGTTACTAGGGATGTCATAAACTGTGGCTATGTAAATATACAATCTGTAGGTAATAAGGCTGTTCAAACTCGAAAATTGATAAACGAGAAATATTTGGATATGCTAGCATTATCTGAAACATGGCTAAATAACTTGGACAAGGCAAAGATCAGTGAAATGACGCCCCCCACACTTGCCTTCTTTCACATACCGAGAGAAGGTAGGTCTGGTGGGGGTGTCGAACTCTTTATTCATAAAAGTCACTCAAATCTCAAAACGTTGAAAAGAATTAGTGCAACAAGCTTTGAATATATAGAAATAAAATTTACGCCAGAAAATAGAAGAATATCCTTTGTAACAATCTACCAACTTCCTAGAACAAACACTAGTATCTTTTTTGAAGAATTCGGTGCTCTCATTGAGATGATTATCATGGAGAAAAACGAATTAGTTATCTGTGGAGACTTCAATTTTTGGAAGGATGACGCATCAAATCCTGACGCTTTGGCATTTAGTGAGTTACTAGAATCATATCGACCAGTGAATAATGTCGACTGCACAACTACTTTAACTGGGTATACGCTAGACTTAGTTCTAAGTGATGATATGAATAATATTGTGTCTGATATAAAAGTCGAAGAGAAATGAACTATCTCCCCAGTACACAAACTTATTACGTTTAGTCTACCTCTCCAAAAACATGCATTAGTAAAGAAAATAAACTTTTGACATAAATCAAATTTTTTCTCCTACCGTATTTATTGAAGAAGTTACAAAGAAAATAAATGATGCTATCAACGTTCCCTGTGATCATGATGACCAACGTCTGTTAGGAAATAAGTGTGTTAACTGTCTTATGACCACTTATAATGAAGTGAGTAAAAGTGAATATGATACCAAGTGCTTAACAATGGAAAAAAAATATAACCGTTAAAGACCAATCTCCTTGGTTTGATGGAGAGACTTTGTTAAAAAAGAGGGAAAAAAGACGTAAAGAAAGAAAGTGGAATAGGTTAAAAACTGAAAGTACTTGTGCAGAATACAAAACTTCTGCATGTAAATATAACTACCTACTAAGAAGGAAAAAAAAAGGGAATACTATAAGAGAAAGATCCTCGAAGCAGCAACAGACATAAATAAGTTATATCGTCTCCTGAATGGTATAATGGGAAATATAAAAGAAAAGAAGCTACCTAATGGATACAGTGACCAGGGACTAGCAAATAATTTTCTAGTATTCTTTAAAAACAAAATTGAAAACATAACCAGGTCATTTGTAAATACTCAACATCAGATTAATAAGACACCAGGCACACAGACAAAATTAATACGATTTAACAACATAACACAAGAGGACATCACCAGAATTATCAAGAGAGCAAAGAAAACAAACTGCGCGATCGATCGTATGCCAATATCTGAAGTAATTGGAGAGAGAGACTTTTCTAGTCTAGCAGAAATAATAATAAGAATAGCAAATGCAAGCATTGATGAATGTGAGTTTCCTAAAACTGAGAGAATGGCTATAATCACACCAGTTCTGAAGAATGCACTGGACCACCAGGAATTAAGCTCATATAGACCTATTTCAAATATATCCTTTGTCTCAAAAGTGCTTGAGTATGTAATTCTTGAACAACTAGTCAGCCACTTAAAAGTGATAGAAGCTTTGCCTGACAACCAATCTGCTTACAGAAAAGTATACTCTACGGAGACAGCCATCTGCTGTGTTGTAAATGATATGCTAAAAATGATGGATGAAAATAAATGTATTTTAATATTGCTCGATCTCGGTGCTGCTTTTGATACAGTTGTGCATGAACTGCTACTAAATGATCTACGGTCCATCGGCGTTGAAGATAAAGCTTTCGAATACCTAAAAGACTACTTGGTTGGTATAAATTACTGTGTACAAATTGGAAACTCTTATTCATCATATGAACCCTTAAACAGAGGGGTATCCCAGGGGAGTGTACTTGGCCTAATCTTATTCTGCATCTGTACTATTGGTCTATCAAAAATACTACAAAAGCAAGGCGTGAAGTTTAAACTATTTGCAGATGACACACAATTTTACTTCTCCATTAATGATATGCATGACACTACTGAAACTCTAAACCTAATCCTTGATAGTGTTAGAGAATGGATGACATTTAAACAACTAAAATTAAATGAGAACAAAACTGAATTCATAGTGGTGGGCAAGAGAAACAGCGTGAGAAACTTAGGTGATATTCAAATGAACATAAATAATGACTCGGTGCCGATATCTAGTAAGGTTCGAGATCTAGGTGTATTTCTTGACTGTAACCTGTCTCTGAATGCCCAAATAAATAATGTATTAAAAACTGCTGGTTAACATCTAAGAAATATTGCGTTAATAAAAAAGTACCCAGACGAAAATTCCGTAAAGAAACTTGTGATAAACTGCGTTATTACCAGGATTGACTACTGCAACTCTATCTACTACAATTTACCAAAAGTGTAACTTAAGAAATTACAAAACATAGTACACAGAGGAGCAAGACTGACAAAAGGTGTACCACCTAGAGAATGGATCACCCCTATACAAATCGATTTACACTGGCTTCCGATTAAAGAGAGAACTGAATTTGAAATATGTATAATAACCCACCAAGTTATCAGAACCGGTCGTCCAAAATACTTAAGAGAATTGCTACATATCGCCCAGACTACAAATCGTATCGACACGAGAATAGTTACAGATGGCTTCAAACTATTGGAACCTAGATAAATGTCTATTGTAGGCTCTAGAGCCTTTAAATATGCGGCCCCTAGACTATATAATAAGCTCCCACGAAACATTCGCATTATTGAAGACATTAAGGCTTTCAGGAGGAAACT
>NW_027172119.1:45000-50000 GCF_036898095.1 Palaemon carinicauda | reverse complement strand
AAGTTGTTAAGATATGCATTGTTCTCAGAATTACTTGCTATAATTTTTTGCTTTATACCTAGGTAACCTTTTCAGTCATTTGTTTACTCATATTTACTCGTATGTATTGGTTTTCAGTGTTATTTACTGCCATTTTTGTTCTTTTTCTTTTTTTGAGTATATAATCCTTTTTGAGTATAGAATCTTTTTGAGTTTGTTTTTGGTTTCATTTAATCACATTATATATCTTATGTGTTTATGTGGTTATACTTCTTATTTTACTCATAATTAAAAGCACAACTACTGTAGTGAAATATGTGAACTTGCTTTGTTCAGACTTTGTAGTTTGTTGTTGTTTGAGTTTTTTCTTTTTTTGTGGGGGGGGGGGGAGTTAGGGTTTTGTGCACCCAGAGTGAACTGCGGCAGAATAGTAATGTTGGGGTTTGGGTTGAAAGTATACTGTATATTGATGGGACTGTTTTTTTTAGTTTGCCACAGTTCCAGGAGTAACTGTAACTTGGTAAGAGGGGGGGGGGGGAATTGTCACGTAGACCCCGCTTGAAACCCCAGTTGGAGGTCATGTAAATGACCTCTGCCTGCTGGTTCGCCTTGGAATGCATGCTGTCTCAGCTTCCACCGGCGACAGGATTCTGTCATCGTGTCAATCTGCAGACAGAGGGTTTTATTCTGTCACCTCATTGTTCTTACAGATTGCTTGGGAGAGCAACAGCCAGGAGACGAAGGCCTTCCGGATAAGCATCCGGTTAGAGACAAAACGGACTACTACCTCGAAACCCCTAGGACACGTGGCATCTCCCCATGGACGCCACGTGCCACGACCGGCGGTGTGCCACGCCTGGTAGTTAGTCGGGTTAGAGCCGCTGTCAAGTAAAATGGCTCGTAATTACTGCGTTGTTCAAGACCACCACCATAAGAACTTTTTGTGAAATGATCTTGGTTTTTTGAAGTAGACAGATGAAGTGTGAGTAACAATAATATGATTTTATTTAACTGTACTTTTGTCTCCTCGCTGCTTGTTCGCCCGAAAATAGCATTATAATGTTTAAAAATGTAAAAGAGCACTTCATTAATATTGTGAAAAGAAAGACGCTTTGATGAATTTTCAATTAACTTAGGAGTGCTCAAGAAACTCTGTAAATTTTTACTTGAATACAATAAATTGAATCACAGCCTAAACTCTGTCTAATCCCGCTTTTTGAAAATTTATTTTGTTTGAATTGTCTGTAACTTGACAATATATACATAATTTGTACATAAAAAGAATGAAGCCAAAGATTTTAACAAATACACTGAAAACATTTTCAAGTGTTGAATAGTTTTAAACATACTAATTATATCTATCTATCTATCTATCTATCTATCTATATATATATATATATATATATATATATATATATATATATATATCAATATTATATATATATATTTGTATAAATTTGTTTATTTATATATGTATATATGCATAAGTCTCTCTTTTTAGTTTATATATGAAATGTCTATTTTAATGTTGGTACTGTTCTTAAACTATTTTTTATCAATTGTTCATTACTTCTGTTGTAGTTTATTCATTTCTTCATTTCCTTTCCTCTTTGGGACATTTTCCCTGTTGGAAACGTTAGGCTTATAACATCCTGCTTTTCCAATTAGGATTTTAGCTTAGCTAATAATAATAATAATAATAGTAATAATAATAATAATAATAATAATAATAATAATACTCTGATGACCTGGGATTGAGGGAGGTAGAAGGATTTCACTGACATTGACCTTGAAGCAAACTCGAATCCTTGAGGGGATTAGCTAAGGAGGCCCAATGATGCCTAATATCTGATAAGCTGCCTCCAAGGGTAATATAATTCAGTCATTAGTTGCCCAAAAGACAACTACCATTCAGTCATCATTAATACATTTGGGCTAAATTCCGAAATTGTGGTTCCTAAAAGACAATCTGAAGATCATTACTTCAGTGGAGGTCTTTTTTATAAGCATAAAAAATGTCTTGGATGAAATAAATATTGTATAGAAACGATTTTTTCCAAATTTAACAGAATCAATTTAGCGACTTATACCACTCCTTAACACCTATTATTATTATTATTATTATTATTATTATTATTATTATTATTATTATTATTATTATTATTATTATTATTATTATTATTATTAAATTAGTTAGGCTACAACCCTAGTTGGAAAAGCAGGATGCTGATGCTATAAGCGCAATGGCTACAACAGGGAAAAAAAGCCCATTGCGGAAAGGAAATAAGAAAATAAATAAACTACAATACAAGCAATGGATACCTAGGTGAAATGCTATAAGCCTTAGGGCTAGAACATGGGACAATAGCCCAGTGAGGAAAGGCAACAAGGAAATAAACGAACCATAAGATTAGTAATGGACAATTAAAATAAAATATTTTAAGAACAGTAATAACATTAAAACAAATATTTCATGTATAAACATGTACAGTTGGGCACAGGAATATCTGGTACATCTCGCTCTGAGGAAGTACACCTTGTTACACCCTTACTGAGTGGAGATTCCCTGTGTGTAACGCCCCGCCCCCCCAAACCCAATCACTGGTGCCATCTCTCCATCCGATATTTATTTGATTACTCTCCTCACAGTGTGGTTGTGAAAAGGTTTGCTTCCTCAGAGCGAAGTGTATCAGAAATTCCTGCGTCCATCTGTACTTAAAACTCTGTCAGGAGCTCAAGGAAGCAACTCCCTTCAGGAGACCTTCTGTCTGGGATTATTCGAGACCTGCCATTAAGCCCTATTCCCAAATGACTGTTCAATGCGAACTTCAAAAACAACATTAATTAGCTCATCGTCAAGTGCTTGAAAGATATTCTCTTCGGAATTTAGATTTCCTATATGTCCCATTTGTTATATACTTATCCTAAAGCAGCTAAGAAATTATATCTAATATGATGAAACATTAAACAAATATAGAAAAAATAGGGTACCCGAACCCTCAAAAATGACGCCTGCCCTTCCCACACCCTCCTCCTTTCCTAACTACAACCCGCTGGTTCAAGAATTTGTGAAAGTGTGTGGCTTCCGAGTGTACCTCTTGAGGTAAGGTTTTTGTGAGAAAAATTTCCCCGGATTAGAAGACGATGAATCTAAACGTGTTGACTATTTCCCGTTGACTATTTGCGTTTATAAGAGAAAAAATTATGGCTTCACTTTTTGTTCATTATCCTACAGATTATGAAGCAGAAAAACTTGTGCTGGCAGACATAGTAATGAACTAATGAAGAAGCACTGAAAGTCATTAGAAATAAAATAAAATTATTACAGAGCTTGAAAATATAACTCACAAAATTCTTCATATATATATATATATATATATATATATATATATATATATATATATATATATATATATATATATATATATACGAAGAATAACGAAAAGTTATAAATCAAAATAGATTACCACATAACATGAAAATAAAAATATGAAATTTAGAAAAAAATAACATGCTGTATAACCACGTTAATTGTAATATTATTTGAAGCCAGTTATTAAACTAAGCTGTCTTGTAGTTGTGGCAATCGTACAGCTGGCAGTTATACGTCATCAAGCGTTTAACACGTACAGTTAGAATCAAAAGAAGGACGACACTCGGGGGATATCTTTTGTTAGATGTCTCTAGTATTCCCATGATAAAACAGACAAGGTGTTGCTCTTCTTACTACTTCTACGAAATGGGCGGAGCCTTCTCCAACCTTAGCGAATCAAAGACAGTAAAGGGCTGTCTTCGTTAGCAAGAGCATACAAAAGTTACAAGTCGAGTTGCCATATTTCAATTTTTTATTATCATTTGACGTATCAACTATCCACTGCAAATACAAAACACACACACACATTTTATATATATATATATATATATATATATATATATATATATATATATATATATATATATATATATATATATATATTAGATGTAATCTTCCTTAGCACAAAGATAACTTAATAAATGATAGTCTACATAAGGAAAATTGAAAGATGTCTACATGCAGAAATGCTCTACAGTTTCCTCCGGCAATGGACCTCTTCTTGGAGCGTTTATTATGCAAAATAAACGCGCCAAGAAGAGGTCCATTGGCGGACGAAACTGTAGCGCATTTCTACATATAGATATGTATCAATTTACCTTATGTAAACTACCATACATATATATATATATATATATATATATATATATATATATATATATATATATATATATATATATATATATATACATATATATATATATATATATATATATATATATATACAATTACTATTTTTTTTGTAGGAGGGGCAGAGTGGACACTCGGCAGGGAAGGGTCGGGGGGGGGGGGGGGGGAGTCTCCTCTCCAAAACCCCTCACCCAAGTCAGAAACTAAGGAAATAAGGAAGTGAATTCTGATTTAGGGGGTGTGGAGAGAAGGTAAATGAGTATTTTTGATACAGCCTGTAAGATAGTGTATTATTGCCTCAATATTATTTGATATCCGTTAGCGTTCTAGCAAATATTTTTAACCGTATCCATTATTGGTTGATTTGTAAAAGATAGCAGCAGTAAAATAAAGTAGTTGTTGTTGTTGGAAGTTTGAAAAGTAACGAAATTTAAGTATCACCATTGCATAATAGATAATCAGTGATGGATGCAATATATACGGATGACTTCATAACACCTTGAATACAATAAGAATTTATTATTTCGTTTCGAAAATAAGTGAGAGCGCTATTATATTCTGGCAAAGGCTATCAAAATTTGGTTTATTGACTAATCATATAAAAAATACAAGCTTTTTAGTCTCAGAACGACGTAATTTTCCAAAATTCTGTCATGAAACTATGATATACCTATTTTCCCAAAATGTATTCTCCTATAAACTGTCGGAAAAATACATTTGCAGGTGGCATAAGCGCAAAATTATTCCCCACGCTAATGCCGTGACTGAAAGTTACCAATGATTATATAATTGCTAGAAG
>NW_027172119.1:35000-40000 GCF_036898095.1 Palaemon carinicauda | reverse complement strand
AATACTGAAGGTATGGTACCTCAAAATAGAAGTCAAAGAACCTCTAATACTAAAAGTGTGGTACTTCGAAAACAGATGTCAAGGACCCTCTAATGCTAAAGGTAAAGAGATAATAAACAAAGGTAAAAAGCCTCTATTACTAGGGGTAAGTAACTTCAATTTAGAGGCCAAAGAGCCCCTAATACTAGAAGTATGGCATCTCAAAAAAGATGTCAAAGAACCTATAATGCTAGACGTATGTCACTTTAAAAATAGATATAAGAGGCCCTTCAATGCTAGTGGTAATGAGCTACTAAATAGAAGATAAAGAGCCTTTAATACTAGAAGAAAGGAACCTCAATATAGAGGTCAAAGAACCTCTAATGCTAAAAGTATTGCACCTCAAAATAGAGGAGAAGGAGTCTCTAATGCTAAAATTATGGCACCTCAAAAAGATGTTAGAGCCTCTAATATTAAAGGTAAAGCGACTCGAAATAAGATGTCAAAATTTCTCTTAATTATAAAAGAAACTCTAATGCTAGATGAAAGTCACCTCAAAATAGAGGTCAAGGAACCTCTAATGCTAAAACTATAGTACCACAAAATATTGGTTAAAGAACCTCAAACTAGAGGTCAGAGAGACCTTAATGCTAGAGGTAAGTGCCAGAAAATAGATGTCAAAGAACCTTCAATGCTAGAAGTGAGGCACTACTAAATAGAAGCCAAAAAGCCTCAATCCATAAGGTAAGGTGTCTCAAGATAGGGGGTCAAAGAGTCTTTAATGCTAAAATTAAGGCACTTCAAAATACAAGTTAAAGAGCCTCTGATGCTGGAAGTAATGTTCATTAAAATAGAGGTTAGAGAATCTCTGAGGCTAGATATTTAGCATTTGAAGATAGGTGTGTGTGTTGGACAGTCACATACCTACATGAACATAAACACACACACAAACACACACACACACACACACACACACACACATATATATATATATATATATATATAATATATATATATATATATATATATATATATATATAAATATATATATATATATATATATATATAATATATATATATATATATATATATATATATATATATATCACTAACAATTGTGATTCTAATCAATGTAAACATCTACCACAATGGCATTTAAAGCCAAATTTACCTTTGGGAATGTATATACACTAGAAATTCATTTAAAATTAATGCTTCTGGATGGGCAAAGATTCGACCTTATGCCTTTAGCCGGAAATATTCTTTTAGTAACGACATTATCACCACCAGCTCGATTAATAATGTCGTTCCTGCAGGCATTGTTTCGGCCCATGGCATAAGTTCGAATCATTGTCCAGGCAGAAGATTTTATTATGATGGAATTTCCAGTGGATATTCATTTCCAAAAGTAGAATTCGGTATTAAATGATATTGTGGTATATATATATATATATATATATATATATATATATATATATATATATAAATATATATATGCTATATATATATATATATATATATATATATATATATATATATGTATATATATATATATATATATATATATATATATATATATATATATATATATATATATAATGTTTTAATAAATAGCTTATTATTGCTTGTCCACCGAACAACATTAAAAACATTCAATAGTAGACATATATGTAAATACTCTCACCAAATTCTTCGCTAGTACAGTGGTAATGTGTTTGCCAAACATTCACCTGGCAACAGATCGATTCCCGCCAGGGACCGTGAGTTTAAGCTGCTTACTGGGGAGGCCACTGCTGTGGTAGGGCACCACGATGGGGGGTTGGAGTTTCCCGGATTTCGTTCTGGTGAGCATCTATTCTGATGGAACTGGAACTAAAACCAGACACCTTTATATATTCTTTATAATATTTTTCGGAGTTGAGAAATAATCAGAATATCTTATAGACATCTTTGATAGAATAGCGATAAGGTATTAATTTCAATATTTGTTCAAAGGAGATAACGAAAATATTCTAATTCAAGCATATTTAAGTGTTTAGAACACAAGTGAAGGGTTATTATAGGTCTTGTGCATATACAAGTGAGAAAGAATTCCTTCATAGAGTACAGAGTACAGTATGCTTTATACCTCAACATCTCATCGTTCCCTACGGATTCTGTACAGCTTCCGTTCAGTACAAAAAAACACGATAAAATCCTACATCAACGACTATGCAATATATGGATCAGAAGAGGAAAATCTCCGTTATAGAAAGTGAAGTAAAGGAGAAGTTGGTAAAGCAGGATTGAAAATAGGAAGCGGAGTGGAGATAGACTTGAAACCTGAAAAGAATACAGAAAATACCTTTTATCAATGTCTACAGTGGTCCACTTGAGGTGCACTGACCTCTCAACACTCCTCTAAAAATTTCCATCTCATAATATTAAGGAGCGAAAATGGAAGGAACTTTTGTTAGTACCAAACTCGAGTTATGGGTGCTTTCGAGAAAAGGGTCTTCTGTCAAAGAGATATTCACTCCATTTTTTCTTTATTGTCATCATTATTGAAGGTGAATCTAGTGAGGCATTAGAGAAGTCGTAAGTCTTCCAACATGATGTTCAGGTATCTACAGCCCTCGTCAGTTACTGCAAGATCTACTTAAAAAAGTGATTGGATTATTTTGCAAACTGATGAATTATGTTGGTATAAATTACTTATGTTTTTATGCAGAAACTTACCAAATAACCATCTTCTCTAAGGCTATCATTTCAAATATATAGATCACTGTAACGAAAATAGTTATCACTCTTCAGTTCCCTGATGGTTGCAATAAACACTATCAAACTAATATACCAAAATTACTCATGGTTGCCCGGTAAATTTGATTAAATCTGTTCATGAGCATAGAAAGTGCAAAGTTAATTTTAATGGAGTCTTTTCAAATGAATTTCAGTGAACAGCAGATTACTCCAAGAGAATGTGCTGTCACCTATGTTGTTCATCCTCTTCATGGATTTTGTAATGAGTAGAACAGTCAGAGATGGTGGGGAAGGACTGGACTGGATTGGCGATAGGAATTTAGCATAGAGAATACTGAAGATATTGTCTTTGTTAGCAGAAAACCAGAAGATTTGCAATGCTTGTTTACCAAAATGCATGAAAGATCACACGAGGTTAGGCTGAAGATAGATAGAAGACAGAGAAGATGAGAACGGAGTATGCAATGGATGATGAAATATCATTGGAAGGCAAAAGAATTAAAGAGGTAGAATCATTCAAGTATTTAGAAACTAAGATCTCCAATAAAGGGTCTTTAGAAATAGAGTTTAGGCACAGATTGAAAAAAGGAAATCAGACAATGGCAAGGTTAAGTAAAATTAGGAAATTGAATCACCTGAAATTGCATATAAAAACCACACTATATATCAGTTGATTGAGATCAGTGTTACTCTATGGACATGAGTCATGGTATAACACTGAAATACTCCACAACAGATTTAGTAGATTTGAGAACAAAACCCATAGAAGGATGTTGGGAGTTAAATAGCATAAGAAGATTAGAAATGAAACTATAAAAGATATTACTCGAGTGCAATATGTGGATGACATCACGATGGAAGGTATATTTTGGGCATGATCTTCGCACTCCCCAAGAGATATTAGTTAACCAATCGTTCAGCTGGGCTTCACAAGGCACTAGAAGAGTTGGAAGGCCCGAGCCTATGTGGCTGAGGATTATGCAACGCAAAGTAGGATATAATAAATGGGGCAGTATTGAATCAAAAGCTCAAGATAAAGACGACTGGCGAAATCTAACAGAAGCCCTTTTCATCAATAGGAGCAGATGGATTGATGATGATATATATTAATATATTTATACTACACTACATGTGCACGTATGTATATATATATATATATATATATATATATATATATATATATATATATATATATGTGTGTGTGTGTGTGTATGTGTGTGTAGGTGTATATATGTATATGTGAAGATATACATATACATATATATACATATGAATAAATGAATAAATAAATAAATAAATATATATATATATATATATATATATATATATATATATATATATATATATATGTGTGTGTGTGTGAAGATATGCATATACACACATATACATATTTATATATATATATATATATATATATATATATATATATATATATATATATGAGTATGTGTGTATATATGTATATGTGAAGATATATATATATACATATATATACATATATATATATATATATATATATATATATATATTATATATATAAATATTTATGCAATAAATATATATGTATATATATATATATATATATATATATATATATATATATATATATATATATATATAAATTTATATATATGTATGTATATGTGCATGACCTGATATAAAAATTAAAATTGTGGTTGATATTCACATCTACTAAAAATCACATAGGCCTACAATGGAATTCAAATGGACTCAAGGCATAGGTTTCTAGACATTAATCGGCCATAGGCATTTATCATATAAGTATATATCCATATATATATATATATATATATATAATATCAAAGTTGAATTCTGTATTAGATGTTACTTATGGTTGATATGCATATAAAACTATATATATACACATATTTATATATAAATAAAAATATATACATACATACATACGAACATATATATATATATATATATATATATATATATATATATATATACTGTATATATAAATACATATATATACATTTATATACATATACAAATATATACATATACATATATATAGATATATATACATATACATATATACATATATATAATGCATATTATGTATATATATATATATATATATATATATATATATATATATACATTATATAAATATACATATATATATATATATATATATATATATATATATATATATGTATATATAAATATACATATATATATATATACAAATATACATCTAAATACAAACATAAATATACATATGAATATATATCACATGCAAACGTGATTTCAAT
>NW_027172119.1:25000-30000 GCF_036898095.1 Palaemon carinicauda | reverse complement strand
TATATATATATATATATATATATATATATCATACATCATGATCAAGAAGCCCCTATTGACAAATTATATCGCCTCCCAAAAGCAAAGTTATCCGAGTGCAATACCCAAAAATGGTAATTGATACCAAATTGTATAAAAGACTTTGCGTGACCAATTATTCCCTGTCATATAATCCAAGGAGATGATCTTAACCACAAAGGAAGGAACATCTTCTATTATAAATCCTGCTCCTGAAGTCATCCTCGGTTTTTCCGAACGGTCCTTTCCTGGAATTTTGTAGGGGAGCCAGTTAAAGGGCTCCTCTGTGAAGGTCAGAGGCTTTGTTTGGTAGCAGGGAACACCTCTTATCCGTTAGCAAGGGACTAAGAGAACAAACTAACTAACTTTGGATGATGTTCCCTTAAATTGTTCTTCTATTGGCCATATCATAATGAAATATCCTCTAAATTTAGTTTTCTATATATATATATATATATATATATATATATATATATATGTATATAGATAGATAGATTGATAGATAGATAGATGGATATATATATACAGTATATATATATATATATATATATATATATATATATATATATATATATATATATATATATTAATTTTACTCAAAAGTGGTTTTCTAATCTGTTTCTCTCTCGCATTATCTCAAGAGAGAAATAAAACTGATTTCTATTCAAAAGCTATTTTCTTACCTAATGCTGTCAGCAGGAACAAAAAAGCGGCTGTCCTTACATTATATTCAAATTACTCATTATTTCTCATATAGTTAATCTATTTCCTTATTTATTTTCCTCCCCGGGCTATTTTTCCTTGTTTGAGACCTTGTGCTTATAACACACTATTTTTCAAGGTAGGGTTGTAGATTATATAATAATGATAATAAAATATCACGATAGTTTACAGCAGGAACATTTATATATAAATATTAAAAAACTTCTCATTTATAAACTATAATTTTGAGTTGCGCTTCCAAAATCACAATTCAAAACATCGACATTTGTATCCATAATCTATATGTGATGCTACTCTTAGTCCAAAGGCATTGGAAGAGATCGTTGGCTCAATCTTTTACTTTTAAAAGAAATTGAAAACAGGGGAGCAGAACACCGTAGACCTATACAGACAAACGAACGTACAAAAAATAACTGTGCAGATGAAAAGGTTAATTTTGATTTGAATTTAACCTTATGATATTAGGACTTCACTTATGTTAATAAAAAAAAAAAAAACCAGAATTCAGATGAAACTGAAGTCATGCCAATACCTTATTCTCTCTGTATATACAAGAGCACTTTTCATATGTAGGCCTACATATTTTCACCGGCTGTAACAAACCCTCTACGAAGCTTCGACCGATAGACAAGTGTTAGCTATCATTTCCTAGAGGCCATTAGATAAGAGAGGAGAAAGGGGGAAAAGATGGAGATAACGATAGACATAATAAAAGTAAGAAAAAAGGAAAGGATAAAGATAATGAAAAGGGAAAATCTGGACAAACTGTGATACCCGCAAAGACAAAGAGGGATTTCAAGTCGGATGCAATCCTCTTAAGCCTTTTATCCCACAATGAAATATTTTGTTTGCGATATTATTTTCCTTTATTCTTTTGAGCCTTTCACTATTTCTCCATTCTGGCTTCCTTTCTTCTATTTTGCTTTCCAAACTCTTCACTTTCGCGTAGCAAGTAAAGAAACAAGAGCTTCTTTGGTTTACGAAAATCGTACTATGTTTTCAGTTGAAGTTGTTGAATGGAAAATACCAACGATGCTTACAGCAGGAATATTACTAATAAGAAACTTCCCTTTTACCAAATCCAATATTAATTAAGTTGTGAGTCCAAGAAATTCTATACAAAACATAAAAATTTGTATCCATAACCAAGATTTGGTGTTACAATTATTCCAAAAGGACTAAGAAAAACAGTTTGTTTGGGTGGTGTCACGTAGGCCTACACTTTTTAGTGAAGATTAGGATCTCAAGCCCAATATCACTTATTTCTCTTTTCTTGGTCGTATTCAGTTTAAATAACAGATTAATTTCCTCTTAAGAACTCTTAACATCGAAAACATCATAATGTTTTGGTTCGTGTATTTCTTTGGGAATAGGATTTTTGGCCTGATGACACCTCAGGCTTCCTGGTTAACAATACTGAATTATTTGATGCAAAAAAATCCTTTGGAATTCCTACGTAGCTCTGATGATAGTTAATATTAAGAGCATCTAAATTCATAATCATCAACTTATGCCAAATACTATGAATCTAGGAAATAAATGAATAAACTTTGCATAAAATACTAAACTTGGCTGATATGGAAAATATTTTCTGAGGAGTAATGGCAATAGTGGCTGTATTGTCCCGGGTAATCTCAAGTAAAGAAACTCTTGTTTCTTATCCTTTTCATGCTCTTTTACCTCATTATTATCATAACGTTTGTCAGTTTTTTATGGACTTTCTTTTGGCACTCATTCAGACTTGCTATAAAAGCAGTTATTGAACAAAAAACTGTTTGAAAGTACTGCTAATGTGAGGGAGAAAGTAAAAAGGAAATAACCTTTCTTGTGGGCAAGAGCTCTCGTCATGCCAAATAAGGCGTGGCTATCTTAATCAATCAATTAGGGTAATGAGAGAAAAGAACAGATTAGAAAACCCCTTTGATGTCTTTTATTCTACTTGGGTAGAATTGGCCGTACAAATTCGTATGAACTTTTAACGCATAAGAATTATCACAATAAAAGGGAATATCGTCTTTATGCTTTCGCGAATAGGGATGATATTTGTTTGTTATCTTATTGATCTTGTGTCAGCGAAGACCAGTATAGCAGCCAATAGTTAGATTAGCCTCGTTGTCGTGTACTGTACGGATCCACCCTGACAATGGTATTTAAATTAACCAAACTTTTTACTCTTGCTAAGACATCACTTTCCTTTTTGCCTTTCCTTAAAAAGACGAATTTTGGGAATAGGTTCAACACGGAATCTTCAAATGAGCTTTCATTAACTAAAGGAAATGGAGGCGATATCAAAGGTCATGATTGGGGAGCCTAATAATTTCATGATGGGACACTGCATAAATTTCATATAAAGGAAAGTAAGAAAGAAGAAGGATGATCAGTTATATTTCTTTATCGTCAGTTTAATTATTAGATGAGATTCCCGTAAAGTCAGCCTACTATGACCAGGATTATACTGGTACTCCGTCAAAGAACGACTGACCAGGTCTTTAATCGGCAAACATTTTGTCCTTCTTCGAATTCAATTATCAAAGCATTTCGACTTTAACTTGATATTTTGTGGGTCCAAGCACTTTTGGACTGACACTCGATTCTGGTACTATCTTGATAGTGTTCACAAGTCAAGCGTTCCTTATTCCATCGGAATGACCGAAAAGAGGACAGTAGTTAAAATAATCATTTCACGTCCTTGGGCCGCTAATTAAAGGCTATTTGTTTACTCTGATTATCTCGTATTAATCATAATCATAATAATCATAACCATAATCACAACCATAATAATCATGATCACAATCATAATAATCATAATCATTATCATTATAATCATAATCATAATAATCATCATAATCAAAAGCATAATAATCATGATAATCGTGGTGGGCAAGAGAAACAGCGTGAGAAACTTAGGTGATATTCAAATGAACACAAATAATGACTCGGTGCCGATATCTAGTAAAGTTCGAGATCTAGGTGTATTTCTTGACTGTAACCTGTCTCTGAATGACCAAATAAATAATGTAATAAAAACTGCTGGTTATCATCTAAGAAATATTGCGTTAATAAAAAAGTACCTAGACGAAAATTCCGTAAAGAAACTTGTGATAAACTGTGTTATTACCAGGATTGACTACTGCAACTCTATCTACTACAATTTACCAAAAGTCCAACTCAAGAAATTACAAAACATAATAAACAGAGGAGCAAGACTGATAAAAGGTGTCCCACCGAGAAAGGATCACCCCTGTACTAATCGATTTACACCGGCTGCCGATTAAATCGAGAATTGAAGTTATCGGAACCGGTCGTCCAAAATACTTAAGAAAATTGCTACATATTGTCCAGACTACAAATCGTGTCGACACGAGGATAGTTACAGATGGCTTCAAACTATTGGAACCTAGATAAATGTCTATTGTAGGCTCTAGAGCCTTTAAATATGCGGCCCCTAGACTATATAATAAGCTCCCACGAAACATTCGCATTATTGAAGACATTAAGGCTTTCAGGAGGAAACTGAAGACTTTCTTATTTCATGAGTCTTTTGACAGTGACGATTTAACAATAAATGAAGAATATGAGACATAAAACGTTAAATACTCTGAACGAATAGGATAAAACGACAGTGGAGGTCACGTAGAGAGTGGGGTTCCCTTGATGTATGGGACCGGAAAAGCAGCCATCTAAGTAAAGTATGAGGAATGTGTGAAGAATAGGCCAGACTATTCGGTGTCTGTGTAGGAAAAAGGAAAATGAGCCGTAACCAGAGAGAAGCATTCAATGTAGTACTGTTTGGCCATTCAAAGGACCCAAAAATTACTCTCTACCGGTAGTGTTCCAATGGGTCACTGGTTTCCTGGCCATCTGAACCACACCACACCGCTGATCAATGCCTCGAGCGGTATTGTTCGGGTTCAGTAAACACTTCCGGGAGCATCAATCGGAGCATACTTGTAGGGGAATACGACTCTGCCATATTACGAGTGATAACCCCATAGATTACTAACGCATAGGGATGTGACGTTTTCATATTAGAGAGTCTACGGGTTGTCGAACGTTTTGCTTCGTTGGTACTATAGACAATGTTTTATTTGTTTCATTTGGAATAATGACCGTTGTAACTTGGCCAATAATAATAATAATAATAATAATAACAATAATAATAATAATAATAATAATAATGTTAACTACTTGTTAAAGGAACGAGATTATTCATGTATTGCTCTAATGAATGTAGGATATGAATCATAATTTCTTATCAG
>NW_027172119.1:0-20000 GCF_036898095.1 Palaemon carinicauda | reverse complement strand
CGGAGGTGCTTTCATTGTCCATTTTGATTCAGTTTGATATTAGAAAAAGACAGATCTTTCCTCTTCCTTCCAGGATTCTTTGAACACTTTAAGCTCAAACTCCCATTTAAGGCTTCAGATACTTTTTGTTCTCTCCAAAGTCACACATTGTCTCCAAAATCTTCAAAAGAATATCACGTTTTCAAGATCGCTCAAGTCTTTACGAATTGGAATTCTTCTTCTTCAGAATTAAAGAAGTCTTTGCTGCAGTTTTATGATAATATCTTTGAGACAGTGTGTGAAGAGCTAAGAGTCTCCGGAGGCTCAAAAGTCAGTCTCAATGGATCGATGTCTTTAAGGGATTGAAGACTTTAGTCATCTGTATTTTTCTCGTAATAAGCTAAGCTAAATTGAATGATGGAAGCACCTCCGGCGATCCCGGAGGAATCATGGGTATCCTCTGGTACCTACCAGAGGAACCTTTCCCCTCCATTCCTCCCCCCCCCCCTTCACACTCCCTTTTCCCCCTTTCCTTCCTCTTTCTCTCTCCCTTCCTCCTCCCTTCTCACTCCCTTCCCCCTTCTCTCCCCCCTCCTTCTTACTCCCTTCCTTCTCCTTTCCTCCCCCCTTCTCACTCCCTCCCCCTCCTTTCCTCCACCCTTCTCACTTACTCCCCCCTCCTTTCCTCCATCCTTCCCACTCCCTTCCCTCTCCTTTCCTCCCTCCTTCTCAGTCCCTTCCTCCTCCCTTCTCAGTCCCTTCCTCCTCCCTTCTCACTCCCTTCCCCATTCTTTCCTCCCTCCGTCTTACTCCCTTCCTCCTCCTTTCCTCCCCCCATCCCACTCTCTTACCCTCCTTTCCTCCTCCTTCTCACTCCCTTCCCCCTCCTTTCTCACTACCTTCCCCCTCCTTTCCTCCCTCCTTCTCAGTCCCCCCCTTCTTTTCCTTCCCCCTTCTCACGCTCTTCCCACTACTTTCCTCTCTCCTTCCCGTTCCCTTTCCCCTTCTTTCCTTCCCCCTCCTTCCCTCCCTTCCCCCTCCTTCCCTCCCTCTTTCCAACTCCCTACCCCCTCTTTTCCTCCCTCCTTCTCAGTCCCTTCCTCCTCCCTTCTCACTCCCTTCCCCCTGGTTTCCTCCCTCCTTCTTACTCCCTTCCTGCTCCTTTCCTCCCGCCTTCCCAATCCCTTCACCCTCCTTTCCTCACCCTTCTCACTACCTTCCCCTACCTTTCCTTATCCCTTCTCACTCCTTTCCCCCTCCTTTCCTACCCCCCATCTCACTCCTTTCTCCCTCCTATCCTTCACCTTTTCACTCCCTTTTCCCTCCTATGCTCCCCCTTCTTGCTCCCTTCCCCTCTTTTTTCCCTCCTTCTCAATCTCTCTCCCCTCCTTTCCCCCCTTCCTTCTCACTCCCTTCCCCCTCATTTCCTCCCTCCTTTCCACTTCCTTCCCCCTTCTTTCCACCCTTCCCACTCCCTTCCCCCGCCTTTCCCCCTTCTCACTCCCTTCCTCTCCTTTCCTTCCTCCTTTCCACTCCCTTCTCCCTCCTTTTCTCTTCATTCTCACTCCCTTCTCCCTCTTCTCCTCCCCCCTTCTCACTCCCTTCCCCCTCCTTTCCTCTCCCTTCTCATTCCCTTCCTTTCCTTCCCTCCCCCCTTCTCACTCCCTTCCCCCTATGCCAAGGATGAAGGATATAAATTTCTTCGGGTTCGAAGTCCACACAGTGACCTATTCTTCATACTTCTGTATTATGCCCCAAACTTAGGTGTGCAACTCCTTTTTGATACAGGCACTGGGAATAGAAGGCGATTCATAGATGTCACAGAACTATCGAAAGGGTTCACATCAACTTACTGTGCCGCTTTCCTTAGTCTGCATGCATTCAGTAGATGCGATATGACCAGTGCCTTTAAGGGAATTGTCAAGTTGAAACCGCTGCGAATTCTACAGAAATTCCCGAAGTACCAAGAAGTCTTCAGTTGCCTAGGGGAGTCATGGGAGGTAACCGATGAAATATTCCTTGCTCTTGAGGATTTCACCTGCACCATGTATTCTGCCAAAACTAAGACAAAGGAGGTTGACCAGCTTCGATACCAAATGCTCGAGTTAAAGTGCAGTGGGCATTCGCTGGATTCAAAGAAGAATGTTGATCTTTCATCTCTTCAGCCACCAAGAATGTCTAAATGAGCATATCAGGAGGCGAACTATCAGGTTGCGATATGGAAACGTGCCTATTATCCCAAACCTGAAGTCCGTTATCCAGCTGTGGATCATGGTTGAATAATGAAGGATGGAAATCTAGAACCCTGTTGGTTCAAGGGAACTGCACTTCCTACAAGTATGGCTGATATACTTGAGACGATGGACGATGATGAGACGTCTGATGATGAAAACCTTGATGAAAACAATGAAAGTGATGGAAATATTGATGATGACTATGAAAGTGATGATAATGGGTCTGACTTGGACTAAGAAAGTTTCAAGTAACAAGATGGTAGATTTCAGGGTCGAAGGACCAAGGACCTCCCTTGTATCACAAGATATTTCCAATAATTACCTTTCCATTAATTAAAAGTGGACCCAAAGGTACCCAAGTAGACCATCAAACTTTATACCTTGCATAGGTTGACTTTTTTCTGTAGTCCAAAGTAACACAGTGTGAATTTTCCTAATGAGGTCTTGCAACTTATGAGTATATTGTACATTCATGTACAGTTTTATTGTATTTCATTCATGATTGTCGTAACCTTCAAATAAAGCATTTCTGTTGTTGATTTATGTGACTTTCCCCAAATTTACTGATAGACTTGTTGGGACTGCCTTTATTGGATGCTGTGATCTCAAGAACCTGGGTGAGGACACGAATATTATCTCTCTTGCTGCATTCATGGAGGAGTTAAAGCTAAGTCAAAATTACGGCACCCAGAATGACGACCATCTTGAATTTCAGCATGATGTAATTAGTTGACATTGTTAAGAATGTATTTTTTTGATTCTCTGACCCCCAAAACCTGGGAAAACATACCAAAATTATTTCCGTAGCCCCTCTATAAGAAGAGTTAAGAGCTTTATCAGTTTTTACGATTTTGAGGCAAAAAAACGACAAATTTCATGATTCGGCTAATAAGTACACTTAATGGGTATCATTCTATTTCTTGAGGTCTCTAGAGATGAAGTGAGGCAGAAAATGTCATCAGATATTGGTCTGGCTGGTCCTCGGGTTTCATTTATGGAGGTGCCTAAAATTTTCACTTGACCCCAAAATTAGTGACCTTTTGACCTCTGGTGACCTAATCATTAAACATAATTGCAAATTGTCTATTTTATCTGTTGGAAAGGCCCAAAGCAAACATTTTGATATGTTATTTATCGTTCCCTGACCATTCAGTCCGGAGTTATGTCTAATTAGGTTTCCCCTACCCCAAAATAGGCAGCTGCAAAATTTGATGATGTCATCAAATAAAGTGGCCGAGGAGTGGTAGTGAGTCCCTATTTTTTCAATGGGAACATTAAAGAATTAGAATATGCATCAAATGCTACAACCTAATTGCACTTATGTCCATTTTTAGGAGGGGGGGGGGTGCAAGGTGAGCCCCCTCAGCTCACGGACTAACAGTAAGGGTGATTATTTCCGTTGCTTTTCTACAATAGCATACGTCTTTTTACGGAAGAATCTTTGCTATATATATATATATATATATATATATATATATATATATATATATATATATATATATATATATATATATATATATATGAGAGTAGGGGAGAATTCGAACGACGGCACATACGAAAAAAACGTCATAAGCCTTCTCTTGTCAAAGTCTAAACGTTCGATTTGATTTGGCATCGGCTTCGTTTCTGAAATTTAGATTTATTTCTGTTAATCTTAACTTTATTTGAGAAATTTATGCTATATTTTAGTGTAGGCCTAAGTGACATGATTTTCAGATGCCTATTCCATGCCTATAACCGTAAAACAATTATAGTGATAACTGCTTATGCGAAGTCAAAGTTAGAACTAAAGACATTCGAACACGACATACGTCTATTTCGCGTTAGGATAAAATAAATGAATTTGATACGTAAAACTAGGTCTACGCCGTTGTTTTCGATGTAGGTTTTCTCTATTGTTTGAATAATTTTGACATAATCACCTTAGAAGATCATTATTTTGTCTTGCAGTTAATCTAGTGGAATGGGATAGTAATAACACCTACAGTCTGTTGCAAGGGACACATTGTTATGGTAAATATGTGTGCGTGCGTGTGTGCGTGCAAACATAATACCTTGAACATATCTTTCTCTCTGATTACGGTTCACATTCTCCTTGCCTACACATATACCGAGTAGGCTGGCCTATTCTTTACAGATTCTCCTCTGTCCTCATACATCTGACAACACTGAGATCACCTCGCAATTCTTCTTTCACCCAAGGGGTTAACTACTGCACTTTAATTGTTCAGTGGCCACTTTCCTCTTGGTAAGGGTAGAGGAGACTCTTTAGCTATGGTAAGCAGCTCTGCTAGGAGAAGGACACTCCAAAATCAAACCATTGTTCTTTAGTCATGGGTAGTGCCATAGCCTCTGTACCATGGTCTTCCACTGTCTTGGAGTAGAGTTCTCTTGCTAGAGGATACACTCGGGCACATTATTCTGTCTTATTTCGCTTCCTCTTGTTTTGTTAAAGTTTTTATAGTTTATTTTCCCTGTTGGAGCCCATGGGCTTAGAAGCTAGGGTGGTAGCTTAGCAATTATCAATAATAGTAATAATGATAATTTCTAGACAGCAATGAGACTGTAATTTCATATATATATATATATATATATATATATATATATATATATATATACTTGAAAATTTGCATTTTATAATATAGGGTAAAATAATACAGATAATATAACGAAAATATCAATAAATGACACAATATAAACAAAATAGAAATATGGAAGTTTCATAAATCGAATTTTTCCAGTGATAGTGAGTAAGCAGTGTTGCCAAATTTCCTCCTGACAACATCATTTTCCTTAATAACACTGATACTGCATTAGAAGTTCCATTTACATTTGGCTCATGTGCGGCTAATCATAGGCTATGCTTAAGCATGGTAGAGAAAATACTAATTATAACTCTCTCTCTCTCTCTCTCTCTCTCTCTCTCTCTCTCTCTCTCTCTCTCTCAAATTTGATATATCTTTCCCTCTTTTCCCTGTGTTTTTAATATCAATATTCATTGCCTATGGGTATGTATGAAACGTGATTGTGTGTGTGCGCGTGCATTAGTGTAGAGGCGGAAGTCTAAGCAGAGGTCTGAGAGAGAGAGAGAGAGAGAGAGAGAGAGAGAGAGAGAGAGAGATAAGTTAGAGTTCAGTCCTATTCAATAGACCAAAGTCCATGAAATTATCTTTCCTATTTTCACCATGACGTAAGGTAGCTACCCCCATCGGCCTCTGCTCTAAAATAAAAAATATTAACAATAAAATAAGTTTAATCCACACAATTGAATAAACTGGGAAGCCTGTTGTTTCTTCAGAGCCATTACTTTATGAGTAATTCTACTGATCTCAGTTTCATTAGACCTATATCAAACTTTCTCCAACAATCCTCAACATAATTTGACCTAATATTATTCCTCCAGCAAATTTCTCCAACATTCTATCAGTTCTCTTATAATCTACCTCCAACCGTCAATCTCCACCAATCTTTCGTCAGTCTCGCCCAGTCCTCCAAAACACCCACAACTTCAAAACTAGATCTCCCACAGTCTTCCTCCAACACCTAATCTTCAACTCTCTCTCTCTCTCTCTCTCTCTCTCTCTCTCTCTCTCTCTCTCTCTCTCTCTCTCTTTGTTCCTGCTTCTTTCTCTCTTACATCCATGCTGTCCAACCTCTGGGATTCTACAAACAATACATGGAGAGAGAGAGAGAGAGAGAGAGAGAGAGAGAGAGAGAGAGAGAGAGAAATTCACTAAATATTGTAAGTAATAAAGACTCAAGGATATTGCGGTTTCCGTTGCCTGTATACGATGAATTGAAAGCCGAAGGCTTATATCAAGTTCTGTTGACGGAAAAAATTTCGTATAGAATTTTGAATCGTCTCTCCCAACGTCTCGTCCGGTTACACATAATATCCATGCTAATGTTGTGTTGTGACAACCAACTACAATATACACTACTCTCTCTCTCTCTCTCTCTCTCTCTCTCTCTCTCTCTCTCTCTCTCTCTCTCTCTCTAAAAGGTAGGGTATGGGGAGGTATGGGGGACGAGAGGGGGAACGCGACAGAAGCTTCTAGAATCTTCGAGAAAAGGAAGAGAGGACACAGTGCATGATATGTGTGAGGGAGCAGCCATGGCGGTTGGCAACAATCCAACGGTTATAGAGGGAGAGAGAATAGTTGAAAACGTAGGGGGTTGTAATGCAGGAGGGGAGCAGGGAGTGCAGTGTAGGGAAAGATATAGGGACAATAAAGGAATGTAACTAAAGGAGAAATTTGCGAAAGACTTCACGAGAAGAAGAGCGAAAGGGTGTTATGCAATTAAGCGGTGTGAGAGGGGAGTTTTAAGTGTAGGACAAAGAAGCGAAGGCGAACAACAGACAAAGAGGAAGCAATGAATGGGAGGGAGGGAGTACGGTGTCCGGGGAGGGAGGGAGGTAGGCAGGGATTAGACATTAATATATTTGTTAACGCAAAAGGAGCGAAGTGAGATTACCAGTGTGACAGGGGTTATTTTACAATAAAAGATAGGAGTTATTTTTCTCAGGTTAAGCAGGAGAGAAGCTGAAGGAAATTAGCAATTTAGATTGAGACAAAGGATACGTTACACTTCCCTGTTTAATAGGTTTGCATTAAGGAGGATAGAGCTCCGCGTGGGATAGGATAAGGAAATGGATAGGCAGGGATAAGGAGTTTTTGTAGAGTGTGCTTGTGTAAAGGGAATAGGTAGGGAATGGAGGGGTGATGTATGTGTGTTGTATGGGATAGGAGGGATAGGCGGCATAGGCTATCCTTACTGGATAGAGAAGGATAGGTTTTGCCGTGATGATTGTGAACGTGATATGCCATATCAGCGAGATGATAATGTGAAAGATTGGTTACAGCAGAGATAATAATAATAATAATAATAATAATAATAATTATTATTATTATTATTATTGTAATAATAATAATAATAATAATAATAATAATTATTATTATTATTATTATTATTATTATTATCATTGTTACATGCTAAGCTACAACTCCAGTAGGAAAAGCAGGACGCGATTAGCTCAGAGGCCCTATCAGGGAAAATAGCCCAGTGAGGAAAGGAAACAAGGAAAGATAAGATATTTTGAGAACAGTAACATTGAAATATTTCCTATATAAACTATGATAACTTTAACAAAACAAGAGGAAGAGAAATCAGATAGAATAGCGTACCCTCAAGCAAGAGATTGGTCATATCAGCGTGATAATAATATGAAAAAGATGAAGTATATAATGAAATTATGGTAGTTGAGAATAATATTTTCTTATTAATTAAAGTAATAAGTTTGTGTGGGTATCGGGCAGTGAAATAAGGAGATCCCTTTGGCTATGCAAAATCTAGAATAATTGAATGAACAATTTGACTAAAGAATGCGGAAGAGAGGAATGGGAGGCTTAATGTGGATAAGGGGAATAGATATAAGATAAAGAAGGGATAGGGAGAGGATAGCAGGTTAGGAACAGTGGCACTCGAGTAGAGTGCAGGCGCAAAAGTTAGTGAAATATCAAGTGCAAATTCCTTGGATTCGCACCTAGGCGTATGTTAGTGTAAGTGTGTATAACAGTTTTGCCGAAAGACTTACTCATAGGGTAAACTTGTAGACTGTGCAGGAGAATAAGGAAAGTTTTTGATATATTACAAACGATCGGGATGGAGGAATTTGAAATGTATTAACGTGTGACGGTGCCGAGAGAAAGGTTGTGAACTCAAAGGCAGTGTGAGAGCAACTGAGTTAGTTTATTAAAGAACACTCTCCTTTATATACAAAATCTCAAAGCAACAAGAATTTTCATGTTCACATATTGACACTGTTACAGAGGAGAAAAGCAGACATGAGTTTTCAGATCGTTTTAGTGCGAGGGGAGAGCGAAGATACAAGCACAAAATGAACTATGTACGATCGTGTGACGCACGGTTGGTACAAACGTTATGGTTTATCTGTGTACAGCTGTAGTACAGTGACTTTGTCTCTGTATTTGAATTGTCTCTTTATGTAACCTATTGTGTTTTTTGTGTTTTCTTTTCAGCTTTTATGCTCTGTTTGGTGAACTTCAAATCCTTGCTGATAATAATACCGAGATCTTCCTCCTGGTCCACACTTTCTATTTCATTACCCAGCAGTGAGTCATCTGATTGTGGGTTACTTTAAACTATGTACATGATTTTTCATTTCCCACAGTTGAAAGGCATTTTCCATTTTTGGGGCTATTCTCTTAACTTCATCAGATCCTCTCTTGAGGCTTCTACGTCTTCTGAGTTCGCAGCATTTATGCCTAGTTTAGTATCATCGGCAGAGAGAGAGAGAGAGAGAGAGAGAGAGAGAGAGAGAGAGAGAGAGACTAAAAACGTTATCCTGCACATAATATTATTATTACTAGCTAAGCTACAACCCTAGTTGGAAAACCAGGAAGCTATAATTATGCTCAAAGACCCAACAGGGAAAAATAGCCTAATGAAATGAATAAACTACAAGAGAGATGGTATTCAAAATATATTAAGATCAGTAACGGCATTAAAACAGATCTTTCATAAATAAACTATGAACTTATAAACTTAGGTCCGCCTGTTTAACATACAAACATTCGCTGCAAGTTTGAACTTTCGAAGTTCCACCGATTCAGCTGCACAGTGTTACAAAGATCATTTTACTACCACACAAAACAGGGCAATGTATTATTTTCGGTATCACATTAAAATGTGTCATTTACAGGCTTAGCAAATAAGTAAAACTTGACCGCCAAAATTGACACTCCATCAACCGTCATCGGTTCAAATATCGTCCAACCGTTGCATGGAGTCCACACACACATACTTTGTACCCTGAAGAAGTGTACGTAATAAATGAAGCGCTTTGTACCTGGTTTTTTACTTTCCTGTTTCCTGTGGATTTTGTATATATATATATATATATATATATATATATATATATATATATATATATATATATATATATATATATATATATATATATATATATATATATATACATGCATACATAAATATGTATATATATATGTGTGTATATATATATGTATATATATATGTGTGTGTGTGTGTATGTGTATGTATATATGCATGTACGGACATGTGTATGCTTTTTGTGTTGAATCTGATTAATATTTAGATCTATTAAAAGTCACATAATATGAAATAAACTCAGCCAGAAGCATTTATCATAAATGAATTTAAAATAAATGTATATTCACAAAGTTGAATTCTGTATTAGATGCTCCTTATGGTTGATATGTACACAAACAAGTATATATATATATATATATATATATATATATATATATATATATATATATATATATATACATCTATCTATCTATCTATCTATATATATATATATATGTATATATATATATATATATATATATATATATATATATATATATATATATATATTTATACACACACACACACACACACACACATATATATATATATATATATATATATATATATATATATACTTAAGATTTGCAGATGACATAAAATTTCAATAGGACACAAAAAGAATATAATTAAACTAAGATAATGTTCAATTAATATGGAGAGAGAAATATAAATCAAGGGTTATGGACGAGCCTCTAGAGACTATTAATGAATATACGTACTTAGAGGAGATTTCAAGTGTTTCACCAGGACATGAGACCGAAATTAAAAGGATAACTTCTCCCATAATACCGTCGGAATCCTGTCTGTCAATTGAAAAATTCATTATTGTTCGTCCCCGTTCCTTGAGGGCCAGATATATTACATACATAGCGTCATTGCATTCCATGTGGCATCATTCAAGTCTTACTGGTGCCATCCTTCCATCTCAATCTTCCCAGTCGTTTTCTACCTTCAAGAATCCATTCCACAATTCTGTGTACATCCCGATTATATTCAGGCATTCGATACATGTGGCCCAACTATCTCATATGGCATCTTTCCATTTGTAAAATCACTTGTTCTACTCCCAAGGCTTCTCTTATGGTGGTATTTCACAGCTATCTCGTCGTTGCTCTAAAGATTTGACGTAAGGACACGCATTTCAGCAGTCTGAATTTTAGACCTGAATTTTATTGTCAGAACCCATGTCTCACAACCATACAGGAACACAGGATTCAGGATTGGGCAAACCTTTAATAGTTCAGAATGGTTACAAAACAAGCAGAAACAATGGGGCTAAGTATAGACTTGGAACAAGTGGGGATAATCCCTTTATTTGGCAATGCTGATTGAAATATTGCTGCCACTAATTTATTAGTTTTTTTTTTTTAATTGTAACGTAACTATATTAAGCACTAGCTCTCGGTAAGAACTAGTACTCTCAAAGATATTAAGTGGTCAAATAACACCTAATGCTGACAGCAACCACGTCAGTAATGGATGGGACCAATATCTTGATTATGGTTCTTCAGATAGGAATATTTTATGTAATATTTTCCCTATATAAAAAATTAATCATACGATTTTATAGATATCATTGAATAGTATTTATAAAAGTATAATTTTCAATATTCATATAAAGGAAATATAGAAAATAGATTTATTATAAGAAATAAAATATATTAAATTAATTTTCTTATTCCTGATCTAGACATTAATCTCTGGCACCGTCATTCAGTTACTTATTATGAATGTTGAATAAAATTTTTCATAACTCTGACCATCCTTTTAATTTAAATAATTAAAGACGGTCCCATACTGCTCGATATCAATATTCCTTCTCATGAGATAATGAAAATGGATAAATTTAGCTCCAAAAGAGAGATCCAATCAGAGAGAAGATCAAATTCTTCGAATCTCCGGCTTTTGAAAGCAACTGATGGAAGACCATCTTATGCCTCAATATGGCATATCTCCCAAGAATGACTTTTGTTCTAAAATAATTTTAAAGCTCTCACGATACTATAATATTGGTTAAATGATAAAAATTTTATCTAGATCAAAATGAAAAGAAATGATTGTTTACAAATATCATCATTATAAATAAAATCAATGCAATAATTTAATAGAATTTGCATAATACTTTCTAATTTTTTATCGACAAAATATAAATTCAAAGATACCCTGCAATTTCCTCCTAGTAAAACTTACGGGCTACCAACGCAAGAGCCCGTGTCTTACACAAGGTAAGGCAATCTATACAGACAGAGAATCCTAGTAATATTATTCTCTAGTTAGACTCTTCTCTTTCATCTGTATCTATCAATTGGTGCAAAGCGGGACTTTTTATGGGTGTTCCCAGTCTTGTTTTGGCAAGAGGTTTGGTCTTTGATATTTACAACAAAAATGGATTAATAGCAATAAAGGGGAACGAAAAAATATTGAAATGGTAATGGAGAAAAAATAAGTAGAACAAGTAAGAAATAAAAGTTTTATTGTGCAGTCTAAGACAAAGGCCTCATACATGACAATATTTATATTGAGCTGTATTCTAGCATAAATTCTTTAAGCTAAAGGTAAAGATAAAACTACACCATTACAGATAGATGCCTTTCATGTGATTCTTTGATGTTGGGGGGGGGGGGAGTGAATGGGATGTGAATGCTCTAGAAGAAGTGTCCTTATAGATGCAAAAATCAGTTGTAGCCAAGTGAAAATAGCCATGACGAATATATCGAAAGAGTATAATTTAAATGCAAGAAGTACGGCACCTCATAATGAAGTTCAAAGTTTACCTAATGCTAGAGGTATGGCACTTCAAAACAGAGGTCAATAAGGTTCTAATGCTTGAAATATGGCACTTTGAAAATAGATATCAAAGACCTTCTAATGCTAGAGGTAAAGAGCTACTAAATAGAGGTCAAGGAGCTTCTAATACTAGAAGAATAGCACCTCAAAATAAAGGTAAAAGAACCAACAGTGCAAGACGCATGGCACTTCAAAAATAGATATCAAAGACCTTCTAATGCTAGAGGTAAAGAGCTACTAAACAGAGGTTAAAGAACCTCCAATATTAGAGGTAAAGAACCTCAATATAGAGGTCAAAGAGCCTCTAACACTAGAAGTAAGGAATATCAATATAGAGGTCATAGAGCCTTCAATACTAGAAATATGGCACCTCAAAATATAGGCCAAAAAACCTCTGATGCCAGATGTATGACACTTCAGAAAAAGATGTCAAAGACCCTCTAATGCTATAGGTAAAGCGCTACTAAATAGAGGTCAAAGAACCTCTAATACTAGAGGTGAGAAACCTCAATATAGAGGTCAAAGTGCCTCTAATACTAGAGGTGAGGAACATCAACATAGAGGTCAAGATGCCTCTAATTACTAGAGGTGAGGAGCGTATATATGGAAGGCAAAGTACCTCTAATACTAAAGGTAAGGAATATCAATATAGAGGTCATAGGGCCTCTAACACTGAAAGTATGGCACCTCGAAATAGAGGTCAAAGAACCTCTAATGCCATATGTATGGCACTTCAAAAATAATGTCAAAGACCCTCTAATGCTATAGAAAAAGAGATACTAAATAGAGGCCAAATAACCTCTTATGCTAGAGCTAAGGAACCTCAATATAGAGGTCAAAAGAGCGTCTAATACTAGAAGTATGGCGCCTAAAAATAAAGGTAAAAAAAAACCCTAATGCTAAAAGTATGGCACTTCAAAAGTAGATGTCAAAGACCTTCTAATGCTAGATGTAAAGAGCTACTAAAAAGAAGTCAAAGAACCTCGTATAATAGAGGTATAGAACCTCAATATAGAGATCAAAGAGCCTCTAATATTAGATGTATGGCACCTCAGAATAAAGGACAAAGAACCTCTAATGCTAGAAGTATGGCACTTTAAAAGTGGATGTCAAAGGCCATCTAATGCTACAGATAAAGAGATACTAAATAGAGGTCAAAGAACCTCTAATACTAAAGGTGAGGAACCTCAATATAGAAGTCAAAGAGCGTATAATACAAAAGGTAAAGAACCTCAATATAGGTATCAAAGAGCCTCTAATACTACAAGTATGGCACCTTAAATCAAAGGTCAAAGAACCTCTAATTCCAAAAGTAAGGCATTTCATGAATAGAAGTCAAAGACCTTCTAATGATATGGCAAAATGTTAATAAAAGCTCTTTATAAATGGCTTTCCAACTGAAATGTGTCGAAGACAGTCGCTTTTTAGTCCTCCTGACAATATTGCGTAACAGAATAACTTTTAAAGAAAAGCAGTATTATTATAAGCCTAAAGCAACAATACATAAATATAAACGATATGATTATAATGATTTCTTAGCCTGTTTCTGTTATATCTTTTTCCCAAAAGTTTTCCTCCATTCAAGGTAACAAATGGTCACTTTTATTCTCGTTAATTGAGACAAATATCCATTATTTTTGCCTTTAATTGAAACCGATTAAAAGAACTAAATTCAGTATCGACTCGGAATTGTTTATGATGAAAACATCCTAATGTTTACTGATGGATATTTCTTTCCGACTGAGACTGCTTGCCTTATGACATCCGGGTCTTGGTACATTCAGGTCTCGCTTGGAGAAGAGAAATGAGGATGTTTGCACTGATCGAATGATAAAAATATTGGAGTATTCTATGAACAAAGTGTGAGGATAAAAATAATGTATTTACGAAGGAAAGAATTTCATCGTGTTAAATGCTATATCCAAAACTATTTTCCATAGGTTTTGGCAATATTTGGTTATTGTAAAATATTTTCATTACCCCTCAGCTTGTTTCTTGATACATATTTCCTGCCTTTATACAGTAGTGCCTTTCTATGGATAGGCCTAAGCGAAATTCTATGGGTTTTGCCCATTAATTTCACTTACTTTTGCTTTGCTTCTGTCAGATTAGTTCTCATTTACGGGCTGCCAACACAAGAACATATGTTTTACACAAGGTAGGGTGATCTAAAACGAACGAACAGCCGATCAATATTCTTTTTCAATCATAGTATAAACTTTATTCATGGTTATTAATTCACTTAACATATCAGTCATGTATGGTTCGTTATAGCTTGTGAAAGAACGTAGGTGTAATGTACATATGAAAAGAAATCTTTAGAAACATAAGTTACCACTACAAACATATATAAGATAAGTATTAAACTAACTTGTATTATTTTCTAAATTTGTCTCTCTTCAGCTTCTAAAGAATCCCAATTCTCTGTTGTGTGATCTGCCTCTGGATAACTCAGATAACATCATCATCTTTATTCCTATCAATTTCTTTAAAACCTGAAATGTTCAAACTTGTCTTCTTCTTTTGTTGCTGATAAATCTATCAATGACTGGATATATCCTTATTTATATATCACAGGATGTCCGTGGAACGATTAAATCTGGTGCATTCTCTGTGCAGTGGAAGAACCAAAAAAGCAGCAATTGTGTATTAGTTTACCATAAAGAAAATACGTTCACCGTCCGCGTTTGATATGGGAATGGTGATCAAGGCTCGAACGAACTTAAAAGGAATAGCAACCGTCTCACTCTGATACACCTGAGCCAAAATTAACTAGATATTTCCAGAAAGAAAACTGTCAATATTGTCACTTTAAAGGGAATGCCCTTCAGCATCCAAGTCTAGTTGTTCACAATCAAAGGTTATACGATACAATTTCAAGTATATCACCTCAGCCCTAACAAATATTAGGGTCAAGAATGGATCACATCCATCAGAATTTGATAATTGAACGGGAGACGTTTCTTTGATTTTGCTCAAAAGTGGTTTTCTGATCTGTTTCTCTCTTGTTTTAGCTCAAGATATAAATAAAAGTGCTTTCTACTAAAAAGCTATTTTCTTATCTAGAGTAGGCCGCAGGAACAAAAAAGCGACTGTTCTTGAAATATTTCAGTCAAATTACTCATTACTTCTCATATAGTTTATCTATTTCCTTATTTCTTTTCCTCACAGGGATATTTGGCCTTGTTTGAGACCTTGGCTTTATAACATCCTGCTTTTCAAGGTAAGGTTGTAGCTTAGAAAATAATAATAATAATAATAATAATAATAATAATAATAATAATAATAATAATAATAATAATAACCAATTTCAAATATCAATGTAGTATACAGTAGGAACATTTATAAGGATTAAAAACCTTCACATATAAAAATTATAATCTCGAGTTGTGTTTCCTAAGACCAAATTCAAAATATCGACATTTGTATCCATAAAATACATATGATGGTCAACAAGTGGCCCGAAGACCAGTGACCTAGACCTATAAAGTCCTTTGGGTTAAAAGTGAAATTTCACTAGGTGGTGAATTAGACAAACAAAAGCACAATTTTTGAATGGAATTAAGCTTATGATATTACGACTTCACTAATGTTTAAAAAAAAAAAAAAAAAATATTCAAATAGAAACTAAGCCATGCTAATCCCTTCTTCTCTCTATATATACAAGAGGTCCTTCTATATATAGGCCTACATATTGTCACCAACTGTAACAAACCCTCTACGAAGCTTAGACCGGTAGTCGAGTCAAGTGTTAGCTATCATTTCTTAGAGGACTTCAGATAAAGAGGAGAAAGGGGGGAAAGATAAAGATAATGATAGCGATGATAAAAGTAAGAAGGGAAATGATAAAAAGATAATGAAAAGAGAAAGTCTGGACAACCTGTGAAACCCGGAAAGACGAAGAGGGATTTCAAGTCGGATGCAATCCTCTTAAGCCTTTTATCCCACAAAGAAATATTTTGTTTGCAATATTTTTTTCCCTTCATTCTTTTCAGCCTTACATTATTTCTCCATTCTGGCTTCCTTTCCTCAATTTTGCTTCCCAAACTCTTCACTTTCACGTAGCAAGTAAATAAATAAGAGCTTCTTTGGTTTACGAGAATCGTACTATGTATTCAGTTGAAGTTGTTGAATGGAAAATACCCCCAATATTTACAGCAGGAATATTAGTATTAAAAAACTTTTCTTTAATAAAATACAATTTTAATTAGGTTGTGTGTCCAAGAAATTCTATAAAAAACATCATCATTTGTATCCATAATCAATATTTGGTGTTACACTACTCCAAAAGGATTAAGAAAAACAGTTTGTTTGGGTGGAGTCGAGTACGCCTACACTTAATAGTGGAGTTTGTGATCTCAAGTCCCATATCACTTATTCCTCTTTTTCTTAATCTTAATCAGTTGTAAATAACGGAATACATTTCCTCTTAAGAATTCTTAACATCGAAATCATCATAATGTTTTGGTACGTGTATTTCTTTGGGAATAGGATTTTTGGCCTGATGACACCCCAGGATTCTTGATTAACACTACCGAATTATTTGATAGAAAAAATAATCCTTTGAAATTCCTACGTAAATGTGATATTAAGAGCATCTAAATTCATAATCATTAACGTATGCCAAATACAATTAATCTACGAAATAAATTAATAAGCTTTGCATAAAATAATAAAACTTGTTGATATGGAACTCAGTTGTAGGAACTCGGGACTTGGGCAAGCAGGACGTTGCTACTAGATGAACGATGTTTTGCAAGACGCCAAAATAGCATAATTTTAAACGCTAGTTAAATAAATAAATAGGTAAATAAATAAATAAATAAATAATTATATATATATATATATATATATATATATATTACGTAAACTGAATAACTATGACCAAAATTTAGAAGTTATCTGATTTAGCGATTTATTTGCAACATAAAAACTCACCAAATTTCCAACCGACATTAAAGTAATCCTACCGATTTGACTATTATTTTTATATGTTCATAATTCTATTTTCATACTAATTTATTTTCAGAATAGATCGTAGGACGAGTGAGAACGTATTTCTAATATTTAGGAATAGAAAGAAGAAGAAGAAGAAGAAGAAGAAGAAGAAGAAGAATTCTAAAGAGATTTGCCGGGAATAAACGGAAATGTAATATGACGAGAATACTCTCTCTCTCTCTCTCTCTCTCTCTCTCTCTCTCTCTCTAAGTTACATCGGCCATTAGACCAAATTGTCCTGTTTTTCTCCGGAGACACTGAAGATTTCTGTCGAACAAACACATATTTGAATCTCTCTCTCTCTCCTTCTCTCTCTCTCTCTCTCTCTCTCTCTATTACACCGGCCATTAAAATATGATGGAATTTTCCATAATTGCAGTGAAAACGAACGAAGAATTAAGAAATGAAAACCTTGGAAAAGAACAGAAAATTCGTCTTCTGTGTAAAATTTCTCCTGTTTTCCTCCGGAGACACTTTGAAGATTCCTTCGAGAGAGAGAGAGAGAGAGAGAGAGAGAGAGAGAGAGAGAATTCCTTAATATTTCGATGATTTCCATAATTGTTACCACGAATACAAAGGAAATTGATAGGGAAGGCGAACATTACATTCTGGGAATGAATGAAGATGAAACAAGAACGCTTCCAGAATGTCTTCAGAGAGTTAGATTTGCCTCAGAAACGTTTTAGGAGATAAATGTTACGATTTGCACAGAAAGAAAACTATGAATAAATCTTTCCCTTTGTTATGGTTTTTTAATTCCTTTCAGTATTTCTAATCTTGTGGACTCTCACTCTCTCTCTCTCTCTCTCTCTCCTCTCTCCTCTCTCTCTCTCTCTCTTTCCTGAAGACATTTGGACTCCAGTTGAAGCCAAAAGAAGAATTTGTTGGATTCTAATGGGTTATCTCTCTCTCTCTCTCACTCTCTCTCTCTCTCTCTCTCTCTCTCTCTCTCTCTCCCCTTCATACCTGAAGACATTTGGACTCCAGTTGAAGCCAAAAGAAGAATTTCTTGGATACTAATAGACTCTTTATTTTCTTTATTCTTTTCAGCCTTACACTTTCTCCACTCTGTCTTCCTTTCCTCAATTTTGTATTCAGTTAAAGTTGTTGCATGGAAAATACCAACGATGTTTATAGTAGGAATATCATTATTAAGAAACTTCTCTTTTACAAAATACAACAAGTCGGGATATTCCCTACATTGGCAATGCTGATTGAAATATTGCGGCCACTAATAATGTAAGGTTTTATTTTTAACTGCACCGTAGTCATATTAAGCACTAGCTCTTTTTCAGAGCTAGTACTCTCAAAAATATTAAGTGGTCAAAGAGCACCTAATGCTGACAGCAACCTAGTCAGTAAACATTGTCACCAATATCTTCATTATGGTTCTTGAAATAAGAATATTTTATGTAATATTTTCCACATATAACAAAAAAAATCATAAGATTTTATAGATATCTTTGAATATTATTTATAAGGTATTATTTTCATTATTTATTTTTTAAAGGAAATAAGGAAAATAGATTTATTAAAGCAATGCAAGTGTTCAAATTAATTTTCTTATTCCTGATCTAGATATCAATCTCCGGCACCGTCGTTCAGTTAGTTGTTATGACTGTTGCATAAGATTTTTCATAACTGGCCATTCTTTGCATTTAAATCTTCAAAGACAGTACCATCCTGCTCGTAATCCTAGTTATTAGTAATATTCATACAGTCCTCCTTCAAAAGGCTTAATACTAAACAGTATTCTAAAAGTTTTATTCCAACTATTGTAGATGGTGGAATGATCTCTTTATTCAGGGAATGTCATCGAATGTTTATATGTTGAACAGGTTGACACAATGGTCTCTCATGGTTTATCTATGAAAGTATTTTAATGTTGTTACTGTTCTTAAAAATATTTTACTTCAATTATTCATTATTTATCTTGTATTTTATTATTTTCCATCCTCATTGGGATATTTTCCTTACTGCAGCCTTTGGGCTTAAAGCATCCTGCTCTCTCCAAATAGGTTTGCGGCGTAGCTAATAATAATAATAATAATAATAATAATAATAATAATAATAATAATAACAACAATAATAATAATAATAATAATAATAATAATAATAATAATAATGATAATTATGGTAATGATAATAAAATTATAAAATGATAAAAATAAATATAATAAAATAATAGAATAAAATAAAAAAGAAATAAAGAAATAATAAAAACAATAATTATGTAATAAATAGCAGTAATAATAAAGTAACTATAACAATGAAATAAAATATCAATGATAATAAATTAATAAAATAAAGATAATAAATAATAAAAATAATACATAAATAACAACAATAATAAATAACAAATGAAAATAACAATTAATAAAAACAAAATTATATAAATAAAAATAAAATAACAAAAATAATAAAAAAACTAAGTAATAATAAATAATAATAATAATAATAATAATAATAATAATAATAATAATAATAATAATGAAAACCAATTTCAAATCTCAGGGTAGTTTACAGCAGGAACTTATATGGGTTGAAGACCTTCACAATTAAAATATATATTCTCGAGTTGTGATTTCAAAAACACAATTAAAAATATGGACATTTGTATCCATAAAATATGTATGATGGTCAAAAAAAAAAAAAAAGAGAGAAAAAACACCCTAAACCTATAAAGTCCTTTGGGTAAAAAGTGAACTTTCACTAAGTGTTTTAATTAGACAAACAAAACTCTGCAGATGGAAAGGATAATTTTGAATAGAATTTAAGCTTACGATATCAGGACTTCATCAATTTAAAAAAAAAAAAAAAAAAAAAAAAAAAAAAAAAAAAAACAGAATTGAAATAGAACTTAAGCCATGCTAATCCCTTCTTCTCTCTTTATATACAAGAGGTCTTTTTATATGTGGACCTACATATTATCGCCAACTGTAACAAACCCTCTACGAATCTTTTGACCGATAGACGAGTGCTAGCTATTATTCCCTCGAGGACTTTGGATAGAGATGATAAAAGTAAGGAAAAAGGATATGATGAAGATAATGAAAAGGGAATGTCTGGACAACCTGTGAAACCCAG
>NW_027172117.1:67500-80000 GCF_036898095.1 Palaemon carinicauda | reverse complement strand
ATATTTTAAAAACATTAGAAATTTTAAACCAAATGTAGATAAATTCCAGCTATTTAGAAATATTTCTTTTCACATATGAAGATCACTTTCCAAGTAATTAATTCGTATTTATCCAGAGATCTTTGGAAACTAAATGTCATAGACCAAGAAGATAGTATCATGTCAGGTAAAAATCTCTAATAAACCTAAATAGAGGAACCCACTGGAACCTGACTGCAAAAAGTTGCACTCAAATCAGACTGCACCAGCAGCGTATCAAGTGGCTCAGAACGTGTTGGACTTTATCTTAGTCCAGTTTTCTTCTATAAGCTGCAAAGACAAAACTACCAATACGAGTTGGAATTTCGACTAAGAATGGTAAAAGAAATCATTCCTAAGAATAGCAAGGAATGAAATGAGTAGATATCCTTCAATTTTTTTTTTTATGTTATAATCATCTATGACTTAATCGTTTTATAAACACTTGCTGTTTTTTTTCATGTTGATTTTTTATTTCACGTTGACCCTAACATTAATCATACCCTTTAATTTTGTGATTTCAAGTACTTATGTGATTCATGCGATTTTTTTCACTTTCTGCCATTAACTGTTTACATTTTTTTCCATCTCTCTATAATTTACTACTTATTAAAGGAATTTCTTTCACACATACTAATCCACTGTAAATAGTAATTTCTGCTCTAAAATATCTGGTATTTTTAGTCTAACATCTTTTTCCCTTTAGTTTGAATGTAATGCCTTGAGAACGAACTCGATAGAGGCCCCTGGGATAACATTCAGTTTGGCACTGGCGTGGCAAGACACTTCCTCGAACTCATTAAGAAATGAGAGAAGGAACGTCTACTAATAAAAACGAATTGGATGGCGTGTTTACCAGGGGTAGACCTCCTTCGAAACACATCTCTCTCTTTAATTTGGAACCTTTGAGGTCTTCGGTGAAAATAATACATTGATTCTGTAAAATTACTTTCACCTGCCCGTCCTGATTTTATGCATGTTCTTCTACCTAGATGTATCAATTGAGTAAGTTTACTAGATATATATGTATATATATACATATATATATATATATATATATATATATATATATATATATATATATATATATATATATATATATATATATACATACATATATATATATATATATATATATATATATATATATACATACATATATATATATATATATATATATATATATATATATATATATATATATATATATATATATATATATATATATATATATATATATATATATATATATATATATATATATACACTTTTGAAAATAGGGGTTATACAAGGTAATTCATGTTTAACATATATTTCGCTCATATCTATACTTTGTCTTAGTAGTATTGTAAGCGGCTTTACGATAGTGTTTGCAGTTTTTTTTTTTTTTTTTTTTTTTTTTTTTTTTTTTTTTTTTTTTTTTTTTTTTTTTTTTTTAACAAAATCGCTGGAACTCCATCTGGTCCTGCTGCCGATCCATTTTTGATTTCGATTATAGCCTTGACAATATCAGCTTCATTAATATCGATATCCGTTAAATATTCAACATTTTCGTCTCTCATTTTCTGTTTCATTATTCTCATTCCCGATTCTTGGCGTGAACTCACTCTAATATTTTTATGTTAATATGTTGCATATTTCCTTTATTTTATTCGTTAGCCGTCCTTCAATTCTTAGAGGGCCTATCTCTAATCTCCCTTTAATCATCTTTTTTTGCATAGGAGTAAAGTACTTTGGGTATTTTTATATATTTCGAACTGTCCTTTCTTCTAAGTCCCTTTTTTCATTTTCTTTCCATTGTATCATCTTTTGTTCTGCATTTTCTATCTTACTTTTTATTTTCATCATTTTTTTGTAATATTTTTTTTTTCTTTTGCAAAATTTTTCTTCCACTTTCTAATTTTCGGAAAGAGGATCCTTCTGTCTCTTGGTATGCATGTCTGTTGTTTATTGTTTTTTTGTACATATTTTTCAACAATTTTTTCCAGTATTTTGTACAGTGTGTCCGTATTTACCTGTATATTATCACTTACGAATACATTTTTCCGTTCTTAGTTCAGTTTTTCATTTATTTCTGAAAATTTTATATTCTTACTAAAATATTATATTTTCCATATCCTTCCCAACGTTTTGTGCTTTGAATATCTCTGCGATCACTTGCTTTGGAATCGACTATAAATTCTATGAGAATTCACAAATACTAAATCTAGGTCATTTTCCTTTCTTGTTAGAATGTGGTTCATTTGTTGTATATTATGTTCTATAGCATATCTTGAAGCTTTTTAATTGCCTCTTATCTTCTGCGCTACTATTACTCTCTTTTTTATATGTATATATACAACCACTTTCTCCTATCCGTTCTTTCCAATCCACGAAAGGAAAGTTAAAGTCTCCGGATAGGAGTATATTTCAGTCTTTATGGTTTTTACATATATGATCTATTTTTTCTATTATGTCAAACTCCATAGTATTTGGGGGTCTGTAAACTACAATATTTACCAGAGAGAGAGATAGGTTCTTCATTTCCAATATCAAAATTGTTATTGAAAAACTTTTTTTAAACTTATTCTAATATATCTTTGTATTGGAAAATTCTTTGGTTTCCGAAGGAAAAACTGTTATAATATGAAAATCGATTCCAACTTTGAGCATACAATATTTCTCAACCTCAATAATATACCACTACCGATCTTAAGGCACTAGGAAGCTTATCTATATTACGAGAAAATGAACGTTGAATGTTGTTGTAACTATTGTTATTGCTATTATCATAAATGACTTGGCCCTTCCAAGCCCCGCACGGGCGCTTGCAATTCTGCATTCGTTAATCAACTTGAAATGTTAAGATTTTATTAATAGGATTTACCTCTGCTGCCTAAAACATATTCTTAATGACCTTCTTTAACTATTCTATAGTTTATGGAGAAGTAAAGTAAGGAGTAAAATTATACATTATTAGCGAGTGCCAAGAACGTCTTGTTTGAAGGGGCTAAGATCTATCATAAGTGATATCTTCCAGGCAATCAATCAGATACAACGAATTATTTTAACTATTTCTTAAATATTGGAAAAAGAAAAGAATATCATTTAGGGTATTTTGATGATAAAGGGACGTTGCAAGAGTAAGAGACTGAAGTATTCAGACACTATTTAATTTTAAAAGAATGGTAATTAAAAAAGTTTTCACCTTGATCTATGAACATCTTCCAACATGTACATATAAGTATTCATAATTACATATGAATTTACAAATAATATATATATATATATATATATATATATATATATATATATATATATATATATATATATATATATATATACATATATATATATATATATATATATGAACATATATCACAAGCACACGTGATTTTAATTAATGTAAATATCACCCACGAAATGCATTTAATACCGAATTCTATCTTGGGAAAACATATCCACTTGGAATTCATTTTATGGTAACAGCTTCTGGCCGGGTGGTGATTCGAACCACCACCTGTACGGCTTGAAACTATGCTAGCAGGGACCCTAACGACTCAGCTATCAAGAGAGAATTCGGTATTAAATGCATTTCGTGGGTGATATTTACATTAATTAAAATCACGTGTGCTTGTGATATATGTTCATTAAAATAACCACGTGTTGCAAACTCACGATTCAGCTATCATGGTGGAGATGGGTCTATTTCAAGTCTATGAACTGAATCCTGAATTCGACAGGAATATGTAGGGGGACTTGTCATAAAATTTTAGTCTCTCTTGATAGCTGAGTCGTTAGGGTCCCTGCTAGCATAGTTTCAAGCCGTACAGGTGGTGGTTCGAATCACCACCCGGCCAGAAGCTGTTACCATAAAATGAATTCCAAGTGGATATGTTTTCCCAAGATAGAATTCGGTATTAAATGCATTTCGTGGGTGATATTTACATTAATTAAAATCACGTGTGCTTGTGATATATGTTCATTAAAATAACCACGTGTTGCAAACTCACGATTCAGCTATCATGGTGGAGATGGGTCTATTTCAAGTCTATGAACAGAATCCTGAATTCGACAGGAATATGTAGGGGGACTTGTCATAAACTTTTAGTCTCTCTTGATAGCTGAGTCGTTAGGGTCCCTGCTAGCATAGTTTAAAGCCGTACAGGTGGTGGTTCGAATCACCACCCGGCCAGAAGCTGTTACCATAAAATGAATTCCAAGTGGATATGTTTTCCCAAGATAGAATTCGGTATTAAATGCATTTCGTGGGTGATATTTACATTAATTAAAATCACGTGTGCTTGTGATATATGTTCATTAAAATAACCACGTGTTGCAAACTCACGATTCAGCTATCATGGTGGAGATGGGTCTATTTCAAGTCTATGAACAGAATCCTGAATTCGACAGGAATATGTAGGGGGACTTGTCATAAACTTTTAGTCTCTCTTGATAGCTGAGTCGTTAGGGTCCCTGCTAGCATAGTTTCAAGCCGTACAGGTGGTGGTTCGAATCACCACCCGGCCAGAAGCTGTTACCATAAAATGAATTCCAAGTGGATATGTTTTCCCAAGATAGAATTCGGTATTAAATGCATTTCGTGGGTGATATTTACATTAATTAAAATCACGTGTGCTTGTGATATATGTTCATTAAAATAACCACGTGTTGCAAACTCACGATTCAGCTATCATGGTGGAGATGGGTCTATTTCAAGTCTATGAACAGAATCCTGAATTCGACAGGAATATGTAGGGGGACTTGTCATAAACTTTTAGTCTCTCTTGATAGCTGAGTCGTTAGGGTCCCTGCTAGCATAGTTTCAAGCCGTACAGGTGGTGGTTCGAATCACCACCCGGCCAGAAGCTGTTACCATAAAATGAATTCCAAGTGGATATGTTTTCCCAAGATAGAATTCGGTATTAAATGCATTTCGTGGGTGATATTTACATATATATATATATATATATATATATATATATATATATATATATATATATATATATATATATATATATATATATATATGTATATAAATAAATATGTATATGTATATATATACACACACACACACACACACACACACACATATATATATATATATATATATATATATATATATATATATATATATATATATATATATATATATATATATATATATATATACATAAAATAATCCTTTGAAGGCCACATGAAATAACATTGTTAACTGACTGTATAGATTGAGAGAGAATTCTATTGAATTCCATTGAATAGTCTCGGAGCGCCATCCATCAGTGGCTCCTATTGAGGTCCTTCATTAGTTTCTCTCATCATCCAGCTGATGATGGAACTAAAGCTGGAGAGACTTTCCTAAGTTGGTCCATTTAGTCTACCTCCCTCCAAAGATGCTTTGGATTATTATACATCAACGTCACTGCCAAAGTTGATTAAGGGTGAATCTAAAAGAGGTATTCTTCTCTTCTCAGTTTGGCTTTGATTTCATATTTTAATTGTACTCAATCTATTTGGAAAATTATTAACATAATTTAATATTCAATACATATATATACTTTATCTGCTACTAACGTGTAAATTGAAGTAAATTTATTTTGAAACTTTGGTGTCTTGTAAAACTAGGATTTTAAAAAGGATAGTTTTTGTTCAAGTAGTTATTTTAACCTAAAATCAAGGAGTCTGTTACCTCTTTTTAACTGTTGCAGGAAGACTTTTTTTGTAACTAAAGATATTTCTAATACAGTAATTGTCCTTGAGCATGGTCTACCAATATGCGTCATTTCAATACAAATCTGTTTATTGGTTTTCTGGTTTTGAATTTTAAATCTCTTTCTAATTATAAGTGTCAGTCCTTTAAGAGCATCGCAATCCTATGCACTCTCCGAAGGATATTATGTCTTCATAAGTTGTCACAAAATTACTTGAGGTTTGCATTAACCACTGTACATATGCTGCAAAGTGACTATTTCCTTCACACCCTAAGTAAACTTTAGAATATTGCAGACTCTTTTAGTGTAGTACATCTTCTCAACTCCCGCCCTACGTAGTCTTTATATCAAAGATTACTTCCTAATAGTAACATTATGAAAACCTTGAAAAATTCAAGAAAATTCCCATATCATGTTTGCAGTGTTTGGAGTTAACATCTTCGGTATGAGCAATTGTAAGGTATGATATTGATCTAACCGTTGAAACAATAGCATATCTAAACGTATAACCTCTTTTCTAATGTTTATGATGAGTGGTCTCTCTTCTTTCTTTGCTTCCAAAATATCTTTATAATGTAAGTAACTTATAGTCGGTTTTAGGATAATTTCTTGAAAATTATGAACAGCCCGGCTACTCGTAACACGCTTCCCCAGTGGATTTTCTCCTTAATTATTTTTAATAAATGCAAAACTAATCTTTAAAAATGGTGAACGACTTAGCTATATCAAGTTATTTGATTAAAAAATATGAAAAATTAATATTCCTTAATATTTCTTCTTTATTAAGATGCAGAATTATTATAGTTGATATTAGTTCACATATTATTCTTTGAACTTTCACTTATTGTAATCAAAGATGAGTATCATATACAATACATTTTTGTCAATTGTTTTAAAATTTTGTCTTTATTATTCTTCAACCAATTCTATTACCGTTTTTATTATTGATATTGTTATTACTATTAATCTCATGATATTTATTATTAGTAAATCTTAATATACAATATACGAATACAATTCCAATAGAGTTTTCAATGAAATGTAAAAATACTGTATAAACTGGTAATGTTTTTATACGAAATTGATGCACCTGAAAGGTCACGATGTCTCTGTAACTGTAATTAAGATATTTCATTCAGTGGAGCTATAATTATTCCTGGAGGCATTTCAATTTTTTATTTGTCTTTCCTATTGCTCCACGTTTCCCATGTAAATACAGTAGTATGTATTAATTTACTAAAGGAACTCGTAGTTGAAGTTAAAGTTTCAGGCTTTTATATAAATGGGATCTGTAAAATAAAATCTAATTATACGATCAGTGTTCGTAAAGTTTATTAAAATAAAAGGAAAGTTTAACAATTAAAGAATTCGTTGACGATTGTTCACTTAATCGTAAGAGAAAAACAAAAATCAGTGAATCCTGAAATTTGTTGGTTACCTACACACAACAGTTGAGAGAGACGAAGGGGAGTTAGAAAGTTCTAGAAATCTTTTTGGTAATCAATTATTTTAATAATTTGTCAAAGGGATACCTTTAGGAATATGCTACCTGTTAAGCGCTAATGAAATCTGGTTAAGGTTACAATAGTTTGGCCACCGTATGAAATTATTTCAATATAATTTGTTTTTCTCTTCTATAAACACTTGTAGAACAAACTAGTCAAAAATAACTGCAAATTAGTTGCTGCAAAGTTATCTTGGTTGGAATAAAGGACAAGAAAATTTTGTATATTTTCCTTACATTGATTGGTAAAACCAACAATAACAATGATAAAAATCGATATACACCTTGTTTCAAAAAAGAAAAGAATTGATTAATAGGGAAAAAAAGTTTTAGCTTTGATTTCTTTTCACTTCTAGATGTAGCTTCGTTTCAGATCTTGAACGTTAAACAAACACAATTCAGAAGCAGAAACCAGGGGTAGAAATGTAGGGAGAATAAATACAGGTTGAGGCATACTGAGAACATTCCTACACTTCATCTTTAGCTTACAGAAAAGCTAGTTCCTCCCTTTTCTTCTATTAACATTTTTTTTTCTTTTTTTTCTATACGGGGTAAGCAAGGTTGCCTTCCATTTAAAGGACTTCGCTCTGGCTTTTTAGGGTAGATCTTAGTCCCAATCGGCTGCCCTGCGTGACATTGCTAAGACCCTAGAGGCGTATGTTCATTTGTTGTACCATTCACTAGCGTCCTTCCTCTCAGCAGCTAGGAGTCCTGGCGCAGTTAGGTCAACAGTTCGAGACATGTGAAGTGTCTGCTAAGTTATTTAACTGAGCCTAATTAACCTTTACGTCCAACTGAATCTGTCAATTCATCTTCTGTCTACCTGGTTGAAAATATAATAATTCTTTTATATACCTGTCTCATCTGATATGAGTTTATGTTACAGAATAACTAATATAATTAGAGGCTAGAAAATAAATAAAGAGGGTAAGATAAAGAAAGCTCTCTCCATCATTAGGGCTTTCTTTAATGGAATGACCTCTTTTCTGTCACTGCACTTAATCACCTGCCGTCCTATCAAAGGAATAATAAGAAATTTCCCGTGGCTCTTCTTTTTTCAAAGAAAATTATTAAATATTTCTGTTTTTCTCTTCAAGACTTCAGACGGTCTGACTCGTCTTTTTCTCTTACTTTTTCCAGGTCTCCTCTTCTGTCTCTCACTTTTTTTCTCTCTCAAGTGACATATTTTCGGGAATTTCAATGTAATGAAGACTTATTTTAACAGACTTAATGGATTTAATAAAGATACCTTAATTGAGTGCAGTCAATGGAGTGAGTACTTTAAAAGAATGTATTTAGAATATAAATGAGAGACAGGATGGTTAGTATATGGCTGTAGAACCTCAGGAAGATTATTGTGAAAAAAGAAATGTTGTAAATACCACGAAGAAGTTAAGTAAAAGAAAGAGACTAGAAGGTGATAAAATCATAACAGGGTCATGAAATACATTAGTAATAGTATGATGCAGCAACTACTACTACTACTACTACTACTACTACTACTACTATTATTATTATTATTATTATTATTATTATTATTATTATTATTATTAATTGCTAAGCTACAACCCTAGTTCGAAAAGCAGGATGCTAGAAGCCTGAGGGCTCCAACAGGGAAAATAGCCAGTGAGGAAAGGAAATGAGGAACTACAAGAGAAATAATCAACAATTGATATAAAATATTTTAACCACAGTAACAACATTAAAAAGAGTTTCCATATTATATAAAAAATAAACACTTAAAAGAAAAACAATGGGATGAGAAATAAGATGAAATAGAGCCCGAGTGTACCCTCAAGGGATCGGCCGCCTAAAAAACCGAAAAAATATGAAACATATTCGATTTGCTGAAAAAAATTCTATGGCTTCGTAGAGCATTCAAGAATGTGTGCACGAAGTATTATGCTAAAATTCGCCTTACTTTTCTAGTTATGGCCTGAAATGTAACAATAACTTTATACATAGAAAACACCAGTAGCGCAAATTATTTAGTCTGGTATAGTTTTTGTGATATATGTTACAAAAACCTCCTTTGAAATGAAATATATAATGTCAATAATATCCTAATTGGCACCTTTCTGGTTATACCTAGACAAGACAAAACACCCATCATGAGTCATGAGGCTCAGTTGCCTATAAATCTTCACATAATAAGGTCACATTTTTTTTCATGCTCGCTAGCCTTGACTGAACTCTGTTTTTTTCTGCGGTGTTTTTAGTTTTTCACCATGCCTAAAAGGCCCAAGAGTTCACTTCATGCTTCTAGAATGCGGAAACGCCAATTTGATATATCCATCGAAGAAGTAGAACAGAGAATTCAAGAAACTAATGCCATAGAGGGGAATGAAGCGACGACGAGAGAGAGAGAGGGGCCGTGCAGCAAATGGCTCACGCTATGATCACTGCTGGCCAGAGACCAACCACATCCACCCCTAATCGTCTCTCTATTCGTTCATCACTGCTAAAGGGCAAGATATTTTAGAAGAAGAATGCAGTGGATCAGAGGCTGATATTATCAACGATAGTGAAAATAAAATGATAATAATAAGTGAAGCAAGACTTGAAAAATTACTTGAATCACAAATACCGAATTGTAGATACAAAGTAATTCCGAGGATCCATTTGGCAAGGGATAGATTTGAGACACTAATAAAAAAGATATGGCCTAAATGCAGAGGGAATATTATTTCAGAACCTGCAAAATGCCCACCGATTTCTACAGAAGGAAGGAAGGCTCCAATTTACAAAACTAATTTGTCAGTAATCTATCATTCTTTGTTGGAAGATTATGGATTCGCGGGACTGAAGAGATTACAAGGAACGTTTGGTGTAAAACCAATGGGAAATAACAAGTATTCACGCCATCTTAGATATCTTTATGATAAAATGGATACATATTTTCAGAAGAAACAAGAGAAAATATTTGAAAATATAAGAACATACTACAAGAAATATATGGGAGTTGTGCCTGATGAAAATGGAATACTCAATATTGACGTATCCTACGATGGGACATGGATGAAAAGAGGCCATGTTTCTAATGTAGGTATGGGAGTCATAATAGAAGTGTGCACAGGATATGTGATAGACTTTGAAGTGATGAACAAAGTTTGCAAAGCATGTGCCGCTAAAACAACTGAACTAAAAGAAAAGAAAATAACAGAAGAAGATTTCAACGTGTGGAGAACCCTTCATGATGAAGATTGTAATATAAACTATGAATGTACATCAGGAGGGATGGAAACAGAAGGCGCCATAAGGACGTTTTCAAGGTCGCAAGATTTAGGATTCCGCTATGCCACCTTTGTTGGAGACGGAGATTCCAGCGCGTATAATAGTGTTTTTGCAATGAACAGTGGAAATGGACCGTATGAAAATTTAAAAGTGACGAAAGTAGAATGCATCAACCATGTAAAGAAAAGAATGACTAACAGAATGAAGAGACTAAGAGAAGATGAAAAAGAAGAGAGAGTAACAAGAACTGGAAAAAGAAGAAATTTTAGTGCTCTAAGTGGAAAGAATAGATTGTCTGATACAAACATTAGCCTAATGACTAGTTATTACGGCAGGGCAATACACCGTAATATTGGTAAATCATGGATTGATATGAAGAAGGATATAATGGCAACATTCAACCATATATTTAGTTCCAAAGCAGATCAACCACATGGACTTTGTCCAAAAGGGGAAGATTCTTGGTGCTATTTTCAGCGCAGCATAGCAATGGGTATAGAAAGAGAGAAAATAGAGTTCAAGAGATCTTCAACAGTTATCAATTTAGATGCTGAGAGTGTAAGGAAAATAAAGGCTGTGTATGAAGCACTGTCTTCGAAAGAATTGCTTGAACGCTGTGTTCGCGGTCTTACACAAAACGCGAATGAAAGTTTTCATTCAAAAATTTGGAACAGAGCACACAAGACTAAGTTTGCTGGAGCAAATAGAGTAAAGTTTGTAGCACAAACAACAGTGCTTGACCATAATTTTGGATACAGAAAGGCAACACTCTTCCAAGAATTTGGCATATCTTCTGCTCTTCAACAAAGCCTAGAACATCAAGATAGAGAAAGAAGAAGATTGAGTGCCAGAAAGAAGAAATTCCCAGAAAGAAAGAAAATTCACAAGAAAAATCAAGAATATGGAGCTGGAGGATTTTAAATAACCTGGCAACAATGAGTAGTGTAGGCAACTATGATACCCTAGAGTAATACCTTATAACAAGATCAGACAAGGGGGGACCAGGAACCTAAAATATATAATAATATGTCTTAGGTACAAAGATAATCAACTGATTAATATTTCTATTCATAATACTTTTGCATTAAAGCAATAGACATTAAAAATAAGATTTGAAATGCAGTTAATACTAAAAAAAAAAACAAAATTAATGGTAACACAGTCTTTTACTTTTTTTTTTATGTACCTAAAACTTTGAAGGCCCGTTTCTCAAAACATAAGTTTTTCACCTTCAAAATGTATCTCCTCCCTTAGTATTGGACCAATCTTAATGTAATTTCATATATAATATGGGGAAACATGGTAAATAAAAAATAAAAAAAAGCCGGGGATTTTTAATATTTTGAGTTTCTGATTTTTGGCAAATTTTTTCCTGTAATTTTTCCGGGAAAATTTCATAAAAAAAAAAATCATATCTTGGAAAATAATTGAAAAATAAAAAATCCCCGGCTTAAAATCGAAGGTCCATATGTGTTTTATACATGGTTCAAATCTCATCCCTTAAAACCAAAAATCAAAGGAGGAGATGCATTTTGAAAATGGCCATTTTTGGCCGAAAAAAGGTCTGGCGTCACAAACCCTAAGGTCACTGAACAAAAAAAATTCCCCAAATGTTCCACACAATATCCTTTAACAAACCCCCTATATATCAACAACCTGTCGTTAAAAAAGTCGGAAACCGAGAATGTATATAGAATATAAATGAGAGACATAGGATGGTTAGTAAATGGCTGTAGAACCTCAGGAAGATCATTGTGAAAAAAGAAATGTTGTAAATACCACGAAGAAGTTAAGGAAAAGAAAGATACTAGAAGGTGATAAAATCATAACAGGGTCATGGAATACATTAGTAATAGTATGATGCAGCAACTACTACTACTACTACTACTACTACTACTACTATTATTATTATTATTATTATTATTATTATTATTATCATTATTATTAATTGCTAAGCTACAACCCTAGTTGGAAAAGCAGGATGCTAGAAGCCTGAGGGCTCCAACAGGGAAAATAGCCAGTGAGGAAAGGAAATGAGGAACTACAAGAGAAAT
>NW_027172117.1:52500-57500 GCF_036898095.1 Palaemon carinicauda | reverse complement strand
GACTCTATAGGTGTAAACCTGGATAGAGCGTCCGCTGTCACATTGTGGAACCCTTGAATGTGAACTGCCGACAGGTGCCATTTCCTCCTTTCCGCCAAACGGAATATGGCCAACATCATTTGGTTAATTTGAAGTGACCTTGACCTTGTCGATTCAGGCATCTCACTATCACCTCGCTGTCTAGAACCAGTCTTATGTGGGTCGAGTGGCGAGGAGATACTTTCTTCAGTGTCAGAAGTACTACCATGGCTTCTAGAAAGTTGATGTGAAATGACTTGAAAAGATAGGACTAAGCTCCTTGGACTCTCATCAGATGAGAGTGACCTCCCCAACCTTCCTTTGAAGCGTCTGTGTTGATAGTTATTGACGGGGGAGGAGGTTGAAGAAGTATTGATTTCTTCTATTGCTTGGCATTGGACCATGGCTTGAGAAGCTTTCGCAGTCATGTCGGTAGTGGTCTTATTAGATCTCTTCGCGCGTTTGATGTGTATTTTCTCCAGACTCCTGTTGCTCCTCTGCTCTTAGCACTGGATCTGTAATCGAAGCAAACTATAGAGAGCCCAGCACTCTCTCCTGTTTGCGTCTTGATATCCGTTTGGATTTCAATAGTCTCTTGTGACTCCAAATTCCAGTGGATTCCCAACCACTGAGATTTTTGAGCTGGAGAAAGTCGAGACTTTTTGATGTTGATCTTGAATCCCAGATGTTCCAGGAACTGGATCACTATCTTAGAAGCTTGCATGCATTCTGTCCTGGATGCTGCCCACACTAGCCAGTCATCTAAGTAGGCTATTACTTGGACTCCCTTTAGGCATAATTGATGGACGGCTGTGTTCGCAAGCTTCGTGAAAATCCTTAGGGCTATGTTTAGCCCGAAAGGCATAGCTCTGAAGGCGTAATGTTTTCTATGTAACTTGAAGCCTAGGTAGGAGGAGAGGTGACGATCAATAGGAACGTGGTAATAAGCGTAATACAAATCTATAGAGACAGTATATTCCCTTTTGGGCAGCAGGGTCCTTATGTGTTGAAGCGTGAGCATTCTGAACTTGTAGTTCACTATGAACTTGTTGAGTGGTGACAAGTCTAGAATGACTCTGAGTTTTTCTGAGTCCTTCTTAGGAACACAAAACAGCCTTCCTTGGAATTTTATGGACTTAACTTTCCTGATTACTCTTTTGTATAAGAGTTCTCGGATATATTCTTCCAGAACTGGGGTTGAGTGTTAGAAGAATTTAAGAATTTGAGGTGGAGAACTGCTCCAGCTTCAACCTAGTCCATTATTTATTAGGCTGTGGGCACAGGGATCGAAGGTCCAGTGATCCCTAAATAGCTGTAATCTCCCTCCTACTGGAAGTATCTCACTTCTGCTGTTGTGGACCTGAGGCCTTGCCTTCTTGACCTTGTCCTCCCCTGGATGCTCTTCCTCTTGAAGGGCGTCTAGAAGAACCTCTGGCTGTTCCTCTAGTTTACGATCAAAAGGAAGAAGTCTGCCTTTCGAAGGCTGGGTTAAAAACTGGAAACTGAGTCGCCACTTGTTGAGGTACCAGCTGGTACATGGTTGTAGCTTGTGCCACTATCTGAGGCACCGCAGTCACAGGAAGTTGTTGTTGTTGTTGCTGTCGGTAGGGTTTACCCGGCCGAGAGGATGGCCTAGGCCTTTTTGTCTTCTTCTTGGGTTGGGGACCCTCATCCGGAGAAGACTTTCTCTTAAGATCTAAGCCCCATTTTTTGAAAAGTTTCCTATTCTCTGTGGTGGCCTTGTCTACTACCTCTTTAACAACTTCGTTGGGAAAGAGGTCTTTACCCCAGATACGAGAGGAGATCAGTTTCCTCAGTTCGTGCCTCACCTCAGCCGAGGCGAACACGAACTCTCTACAGGCTCTCCTAGCTTTAAAGCTATAGAGATCCTTCGTAACTATGTCCAAATGGGTTTTGGCCACTACCATGAACATGTCTTGTTCTTGGGGTCACTTGCCATTGTTTCTAATGTCATTTGCAACGACATCGATGCGGCAAGTCTTTCCTTCGTCTCTTGCTATCTACGCAAGAGAACCTCTGACAGTTTTGGAAGTTCCGCACCAAACTGATGTTCAGCGATATCAGCTTCTAGCTTCCTGACTGAGAAGGTAAGATGTACGTCCTTCCAGTTTTCTTGGTTCAAGGGCAAGGTCAGAAATAACGGCTTGCACTCCTCCAAGGAGGGGCATGGTTTCCCTGCCTCCACCGCCTTTAAGGCTGCCTTATATCCCTTTTCCATGAAGGGAAAGGCTCTGGCAGGAGAGGCCACAAAGGAAGGAAGCTTCTTACTCAAGGCTGGCACGTTTGAGTTAGTGAAGCCCCTCTCTTTCATCGAGCTCGCTAGTAAAGCCTGAGCTTTACTATGGTCAAAAAGGTAAACCTCCTTCTGGGGCCCACGTGATGCTGCAAGTCTGCCTATCTCCAGTTTCATTGCAGCCTTCTTCTCATCATTTTTCCTTTGAATTTGTTGGATCATCTCAACATTGTAAGAAAGAGTCCTTCCCAGTTCATCTAGGATAGCAGACGATGTAGAGGGAACAGGTTCTGGGACCGGAACCGTTGTAACCGACACCTTGTCGATTTCTTCCTCTTTTACTTGAGGAGCCTGGGACAGCTCCTCATCCTGACCTTCTCCTAGAAGGTCCTTCTATGTAGAATCCGACACCTCCAACATCTTATCGTCCAATTGGATGTCTTGAAGGGCGTCCGAGACTTCAGAATCTGCCGAATTCTGGGCAGTTGGTATCTCCACCCGAGGCTGAGGGATGATTGCATCAGCCGATGCTTTAGGGAAAAGGTAGGCTCTCATCTTCTCATTTGGAAGGTAGGGGCCTGAAGTGTTTTTCTGAAAAACCCCTCACCCAGGATCGTAACGTTCCCCGGGCAGCATCCCTTGAAATTGTCGACTTAGGGTCATCAAAAGCCTCGGTAATCAGGTTAGAGCATACAGTACAAACCTGAGTGTCTCAATACCGGAGATCACCTCTGGAGGCTGTGCATACTGCGTGCCTCCTGTAAAGCTGATGTCCACATAAGTTCTTACTGTGGATTTTACAGAACACATTCCCGCACTTCGGATGGTCCTCCTGTAAAGAGAAGAAAAATCCATGAGTATCAAGTGAAGGCTCTTCAACTATATTAAAACATGTAGCTTATATAGAAAAGCTATAAAATAAAGAAGGAAAGACACATACTTGTATTTCCTGTCCAGTCAATTGCTGTAACCTCCCAAGATATTAAAACTAAGGTTAATTCTATTCTAGAAAACCTTACGTAATTTCCTAAATGGGAATTTAAGGTGTAGTTCACACCTTGAAATAAAGTTTTAATGTACGGGATAAAATTAATACAGAAAGAACTCACTTTCTATATATTGTACGGTCTCAACAAAAGGCTGTACAAGATAACATTAAGTATGTTAAAGAACATTAATGTTATCACAAACTCTGTACTGCAGTTTTACTAATGCAGTGTGTACTACACTACAAATATAGTAACTACTGTACATTGCATGCTGTTGTGTCAGCCGCCATTACACCTGTATAGTTTAAAGATATACAACCTTTAACTAATAGGCAGCAGGTCACTGGTTCGCAAACGTGTGCCGGCCGGCAATCATTGCCGGCCGACAGCTGTATTTCCACTGTCGGCAGGCAAAGGTAGCAATACCCATGCCCACCGGCAGTGGCTTAGAACCAGACAACTTCCCCCTGTCCAGCCGGCAGCCAGGCTAGGGGTACAACAAAATAGTCAGAAAAACAGTATGGATGTAAGGTTATAAGGCTTCATTGCCATATGACCTTCCATCCAGAAAGAGTGAACTTATGGAAGGGGAGAATGTAGCATTCAGGCTTCCAAGGAATCCATAGCCTCCCGGACTCTACCGGCGGACATTGATGGGAGACCAGGGGAGGTCTGGGGTTCACTCTGCAAAGAACAACGGGCCTCTACCAGCCAACACGTAATTGCCGGCCGGCAGAGAGCTGAGCCGGTCCTCCATCCTAACCTACACTAGGTCCGGAAGTAAGACTATGGCCAAAAGAAAGAAGAGAAGGGGGAGGGGGGAAGGGATAAGGATCCTATAAACTTCGTTCTAGCAAGAGACACACTCAGAAGTTATGGAAGCTCATCCTAACCTAGAGTTGTCTATTAGGGAGGAAGACTGGCAGTACTTGCTATCCTCCTCCCAACCAGAACAAAGTTAGGTGAAGTTATTTCACCGGGTAACAGAGAAAACTCATTCTCCAGCCCGAGAAAAACAACACAGGACAGTCTGCTAGACCACTAGAGGAAGGAATCATCTCGTACAGAAACCTTCAGGCATGTACTAAGGAAGCAAAGCTTCCTGTATCCACCCCTAACCTAGCAAAGGAGACTCATTCTCTATGCTAGGAAGAAGCAGACCACAGTCTAGAAACTCTGATGTTCTGCCTTAACTCAAAAAACCAGTCACTCTGGTTATCAGGTCAGGACAGACATATCCTAGTATAGTTATACCTGAATTATTATACAGGTAGAACAGCTAGGATTAAGCCTAAGGCTTACTCAGAGGGAGAGAGTAATTGAACTTAGCCTCCGGAGGAGAAAAGAAAAATCGGGGTTGTGCAGAAGTATACTACTGTACCTAATTACTAGCCTAGGTGCGATGAGAATCGATTACCTAACTCACCGAAATCTCTCGTATACAATCTCGGAAAGAACATTCAACAATATCTTACCTGTATAAAATATTTGCCTATAGCTTCAATAATATAACACTCGGAAAAACTTATATCATGCATGAAAGTACTAAGGCTACTAAGCCTCGCGAAGGGTAAGATCGGTTACCTAAATCACCAAACTAAAAACTAACGGCATCATATAAGCATTCCTATAGGAGCTAAATAGCTAGATTATTAAAGCATAACAAACCGGGAACGTCGCTCTAGCTAACTAAATGACAAATATATAGTGAGCGATAGCATCCAGGATGCCTCCGGTAG
>NW_027172117.1:7500-50000 GCF_036898095.1 Palaemon carinicauda | reverse complement strand
CCCCCCCCCCTAAAAAGGACATACTGTACATGTTAAATAGGGTGCCCTGATATAGAAAGGCGAACTGTAGGCGGGTCATCTGGCAGAAGATAAGCAGGTTTTAGACGATCAATTGAGACCCAGTCTTCTTTGCCACGAATGTTTAGTAGGAATGCAGTCGGACTGCATCGGATCACAAGGAAAGGGCCTGTGTAAGGGGGCGTTAGTGGTGGCTTGCTAGTGAGGTTGCACAGGAAGACGTGCGTTGCAAAGTGCAAGTCCGTTGGTATGTGATTCTTCGCTGGAGGCTTGTAAGTCTGGCAGCATAGAGTAAATTTTCCCACGACGTGACGTATGCGCTGGAGGTCGAGGGCGTCTTTAGGAGTAGTCCTTAGTCCCAGGAGGACCCAGGGAAGCTGAGTAAACCAGTTGCAATCCTTGCAGCAGGACATCAAAGCTGCTTTGAGAGTGCCATGAAAACGTTCAACCAATCCATTGGCAGCGGGGTTGTAGGCTGTTGTCTGATGTAGGGTGATGCCCAGGAGATTCGCTAATGACGTCCACAATTGAGAGGTGAAAGTGGTTCCCCTATCAGAAGTAATATGCTCAGGGATACCGAATCTTGAAATCCATCCAGATAGTAAGGCTGATGTACATGAGGCGGACGTTGCAGTTTCCATGGGAATGGCTTCAGGCCAACGAGTGGAGCGGTCGATGACGGTAAACAGGTAACAATGTCCTTGTGATGTGGGTAGGGGGCCTACAACGTCGATGTGAATGTGTGCGAAACGACGCTGAGGTTCAGGAAAGGTGCCCACTCCTGAATCCGTGTGTCGATATACTTTGGAAGTTTGGCAAGAAGTACAGGCTCGGACCCAATCCCTAGCATCCTTAGAAATGCCGTGCCAAATGAACTTTGCCTTCAGCAGCTGTGCAGTAGAATGGCACGAGGGATGTGAAAGGCCGTGAATGAAATCAAACACCTGTCGGCGCATGGGAGCAGAAATCCAAGGTCGCGGTCTACCAGTACTGACGTCACAGAGGAGGGTTGTGTTGGAGTCTTCGAGGGGAAAGTCTTCCCAACAGAGGGACGTGCAGGATGTCCTACAAGCTGGATACTCTGGATCCTGTCATTGGGCTTCAGCCAGGGCGTTGTAATCCAATCCCAGTTGAACGGCAGCCAACGTGTTTCTTGACAGGGCATCGGCAACGGGATTCATTTTCCCCGGGACGTATTGGACGGTGCAATTGTATTCATCCACGGCGGAGAGATGTCGGCGTTGACGGGCGTACCAGGTATCAGACTGTCGAGTGAAGGCGTGCACCAGAGGCATGTGGTCTGTGCGAATGATGAAGAGCGTACCTTCTAAGAGATGGCGAAAGTGGGGGACAGCCAAGTGCACCGCCAGCAATTCTCGATCGAAGGTAGAATAACCCGATTCTGCCTTGAACAGTTTTCTGCTGAAGGAGGCCAATGGGCGGGGCGAGCCTTTGACCACCTGCTCGAGTACTACACCAATAGCGACGTCGCTGGCATTGGTGGAGAGAAGGAGAGGGGCGTGCGGGATAGGAAAAGTGAGAGCTGCAGCAGTTGACAGGGCCTTCTTTACATTGCAGAAGGCTGCTTCTTGAAGGGGACCCCACTTCAGATCCTTTGGCTTGCCCTTGAGGGAGGCGTAGAGGGGAGCAAGAGTGGCGGCAATGGCTGGCAGAAAACGGTGATAATAGTTGATCATGCCCAAGAATTCCTGCAGAGCTTTGACGGTTGAGGGTGCGGGGAAGTTCTGAACGGCTGCTACCTTCTCAGGTAGGGGATGGACTCCCTCAGGAGTGATACGGTGCCCTAAGAACGACACTTCATTGGCGCCAAAGGTACACTTGTCCTACCGGACTACAAGGCCATTTTGTTGCAGGCGGTCGAGCACAATGCGCAGGTGACGGAGGTGTTCCTCTTTTGAGGAGGAGAACACAAGTATGTCGTCCACATAACATACACAGAAAGGGAGGTCCCCTAAGATGCCATCCATGAGACGTTGAAACGTGGCCCCAGCATTACGAAGGCCAAAACAGGAGTAATTGAAGGTGTATGTACCAAACGGAGTGGTGATGGCGGTCTTGTGGATGTCTTCTAGGTTCATAGGCACCTGCTAATACCCCTTCAGGAGGTCGAGCGTAGAGAAAACCTTCACTTTGTGCAGGTAGGAGGTCACGTCGACAATGTTTAGGAGAGGGTAGTGATCCGGTTCTGTTTGCATGTTTAGGCGCCTGTAATCCCCGCATGGACGGAGGGAGCCGTCTTTCTTCAGAACGATGTGTAAGGGTGACGACCATGGGCTGGAGGCCTTTTGGCAAAGGCCCATTTCCTCCATTTCGGCGAACGTCTGTTTGGCAGCTGCCAATCGTTCCGGTGCAAAACGTCTGAATTTTGCGAAGACTGGGGGTCCTGTCGTCTTGATATGGTGATAAATACCGTGCTTGGCAGGAACCGTGGGCGTTTGGCGTAGTTCTGGACGGAAAACTTCCGGGCACGACGTTAGGAGGTGGGCGTAGGCATCCGTGGGTGCGCTGATGTGGAGAGCGAGGTAAGAGGGGGCGGGTTGAAGAGGTGTCGACAAGTACGAGTCTGCGTTGACCAATCGTCGGTGGGCGACATCGACCAGAAGGTGGAAATGAGAAAGGAAATCCGCACCGAGGATTGGCATTGTGACGTCAGCAACGAGAAACTTCCAATTGGATTTACAGTTTCCGAACGATAATGTGAGGTTCTCGTAACCGTAGGTGGGTATCGCAGATCCGTTGGCAGCTACCAAGCGGACGTCGGCAGATATAGAAAGACTACGTCGTGCCTTGAAGAGTTTCCTTGGCAAAAGAGAACGACAAGCACCGGTGTCTACCAAAAATCGCACGCCCGTTCCTGCATCCTGTAAAAAGAAAAGATTAGAAACAAGGGAGGCCACCGCCACAAGCGATGGCCTACTTACACGTTTTTTGGCCACTGATAATCCTTGGCACATTTCTTCGTGGTTGACCCGAATCTGAAGTGGTAGTAGCAAAACTGCGGCTGATGGGAGGTAGTAAGTGGCTGTAGAAGTCGTTCGTTGGGGGGCGAGCGATTGGTGGGTGGTGGGCGGCTTTGTCGCTGCTTCGGCACGTCACGGGGTATGCGTGTATGTCCTACGGCATTCATGTCAGCTTCGGTTGACGTTGAATAGGCATCCTCTTCGTCAGGGGTGGAGGCGTTGATGGAGGTCTTGAAGTGGCTGTCCATAAGGGCGTCGGCTTTGGTCATCAAGTCCTTTATGGGTAAACTATTGACATCGGTATGGCAGCGCGTACAGGTTCGGGTAAACGGCATATCCAAAGGGCACGAAGTAGGTTCACCTCACGAGGAGAGCCGTCTGCGGCAGGTTGAAGGCGAGTGATACTGGTCATCTCCCTGAGGGCAAGCGAAGCCCTTTGGTCCCCCAACGGTTGTTGCGAGAGCTGAAAAAGCTTTGCTATACAGACGGCTGGCGACGGCAAGTACTGCTGAAGAAGGTATGTTTTGAGGGCGTCATACGCTATTGGGGTGTTTCATTGTTCACAAAGCCAGTCGGATATTTCTGGGAAGGTGTCCTCGGGAATCGCCGCGAGAACATAATTCGCTTTGGTGGTTGAGCGAGTCACGCCCCTGATACGAAACTGGACTTCTGCGCGCTGAAACCAAGCAAACGCATCTCCGCTGGCAAACGATGAAAGTTTGAATGGAGCCGCCACAGCACCAACTGCCGTTGAGTCCGTCATAGTACCAACGATGAAGGGGCGAGGGAGTGGGGGTGGAAGGCGGTGGGAGCGAGTCGACTTCCGGGGTCACCAATGTGACGGCCGAGAGAGGGTTGCGAACTCAAAGGCAGGATGCAATCAACTGAGTTGTTTATTAAGGAACACTCTCCTTTATATACAAAACCTCAAGGCAACAGGACATAACACGTTCGAGAGACAGACAATATTACCGAGCAAAACCGGAGACATGATCATTCAGGTTCTTTTTAATGTGATGGAAGAGCGCAGATACAAGCATAATATATACAAAATAATTATGTACAATTGTGTGATACACGGTTGGTAATATATATATATATATATATATGTGTGTGTATATATATATATATATATATGTGTGTGTGTGTGTGTGTGTGTGTTGTGTGTATATATATATATATATATATGTGTGTGTATATATATATATATATATATGTGTGTATATATATATATATATATATACAAGTGTGTGTTTGTGTACAAATAAGTATACTTATATATTTGTGTATGAACTAGATCATTACCTCTATTCCCTAAAGCATTTATATAAATGAGACAAAATTTTAAAGAATAAACTTTCCCAAAGTGAAACTTTAATCCATTTAGCCAAGACTTCAAAACAAGGATTACTGATAGCCAGTTGTTTCAGTGACAGTGAAGAGAATTTGCGGTTCATAGATGACCTGTTAGATTTTGAATGTTTCTAAAAGATAAGTCTTTCAGCAATAGAATTTGGTCTTTGTTAAGAAAAATCTCATGTATTTTCCAATATAGAGAGTAGGATAATCTCTTTTCGCCATAAGAAGATTAGTATATATATATATATATATATATATATATATTACTCTAAAAAAGGCTTCATTTCTAGTCGATGACTACTTCCACTCCTTTTTTAAATTCTGAAAGTCCAAGAATTATGTGTGAAGATTAAATCATATACAAGTCATTTATTTGTTATTGAATAAAACTATTTCTTAGTATAGCATAAGAGATAAGGGAACAGTTTCACACACACACACACACAGACAGACAGACACACACACACACACTCACACACACACATATATATATATATATATATATATGAATGTGTATACAAATATGTATATATGTGTATATATATATATATATATATACAAATATGTATATATATACATATGTATATATATACATATATATATATATATATATATATATATGTAGGTATGTAAGTATTTTGAAATTTCCATTTGTTATAATTTGGTATACTTTGGTACTTCAAATTCTTCAGTTTTATATCTGATTCTCCCCCTCGGAGCCTTTGTATTGAGTTTAATTTCATCGTTCAATTATGGTGGCCTAAAGGAATATTTACCTATAAAAAAAACAGCTGTCAACTCCATATATTTTTCTTAAACTCAACGGTATTTTTTTTGAACCTGAGAAATGTAACCTTTTATTCAAGACTCACAAATCCTCATTATATTAAACGCACACTTACATAATATATATATATATATATATATATATATATCAAATAAGCCATATATATTTTTGATACATTAATATCTGGATTCTCTCAACGAACTCGGGATCAAAGCCCAAGGCGAAATCACACAAAGACAAGAGCTTGTGACCGGCTGGGAATCGAACACTGGTCGGCAAGATTGTATAGACAGTGACTAAACCACTTGGCCAGGAAGAAAGATAAAAGTCAATGACAATTCTTCTGTACTTATACCTGCAAATTCAAGTGTTTTGTACTTAGGATTTAAATCAACCCATCTTTACCATCGTAGCCAAATTGTAGTTTGTTACTTGGCATTCGATTAATGATAAATTTTGCACATTTAGACGTGTTTTTCATATTCAAATAAGCCAAGGCGAAGAAACCAAAAGAAATCTCAACTGATTCCTATTTATCATTCTTCAATCACCTTCTTGAGCAAGGTTTAGCAGCCAACACAATTCTATTGTTAAAGCCTGCCTTGACAAGACAAATACCATATGCCTTACAGGTTGACCTTTGTAACGAAGTTCTTAACCCTGGAACGGTACGGTGGGTCGTCCGCGACCCCGAGCGTAAAAAGAAAACAGGTTTTTCTCACGTGACTCACCCCCGTGACCGAATTTGTGGGTGATCGACCTGCAGTAGGTGTCTCGCCTACACGCTCTAGTAGTGTCCAGATGTGCATTGCTGTAGCTGTACTCCTTCCCCGATTTCTGAGACGCGTCAGGGTCGAGCGCGACCGAGTTTACCCTTCTAAGGTAATTTGCATAATTATCAAAGTTATAACGTATTATGAAATTGTCGTAGAATGGTGCAACTTGTATAGGTTATCAGTTGTGGAAAGTCTTGGTGGATTGTTTGGCTACCATGTGCATGATCTTTTTTTTAGTTAAAACGTCATTCATCACCACGAGGACCATTTTACCGCGAGTGCCCCTTTTTCATTTTTTTTTCATTTTTTTGCCAAGTCATTTTTCCGTATGATATTGCCAAATAGTATCGTTAAACTTTTGCTTTTTTAGTGTTGGAAAGTGTGTCTAGATGATCTGGCTACCCATGCGTGACTTTGTTTTTGTCAGATACGACGTAGTTATTGGTAAATGGGGTTATTTAACTGCGGTTGTCAATTTCTGTATTTTTTTTTCAATATTTGTAAAAATATACTACGTAGTAAGGAATTGCCGTATATTATTGATTTCTTTTTCATGTTTATGTGTTAGAAAGTGTGCCTTGATGGTTGAGCTAACACTTGAATGTCTTTTTTTTATCTGAGATGCCGTATATTAGAATGTTGGGCATTTTTCCGCGAGTGCCCCTTTTTTATTTGTTTTGCATTTTTTTGCTTAGTCATATTACCGTAATGAATTGGCAAGTAGTGTCGCAAAACCTATATTTTTATAGTGTTGGAAAGTGTTTCTAGATGATCTGGCTACCCATGCCTATCTTTTTTTTAGCCAGATATAGCGTATATATAGGTATGTGTTTGATTTTCCTGTGATTGCCATTTTTTTCGTTTTTTCCCATTTCTTTCAAAATTACTACGTACTAAGGAACTATCACAGAGTAATGATTCATTTAGATGTTTATTTGTCAGAAAATGTGCCTTGATGGTTTGCCTAGCACGTAGCTGAAATTATTCTTTCTGAAATGCGTATTATAAAATGTTGGCCATTTTTCCGCGAGTGACCCTTTTTATTTGTTTTGCATTTTTTTAATTAGTCATGTTACCGTAAGGAATTGGCAAGAAGTGTCGTAAAACTTATATTTTTATAGTGTTAGAAAGTGTTTTTAGATGATCTGGCTACCCATGCCTATCTTTTTTTTTAGCCAGATATGGCGTATATATAGGTATGTGTTCGATTTTCCTGTGATTGCCATTTTTTCGTTTTTTCCCATTTCTTTCAAAATTACTACGTACTAAGGAACTATAACAGAGTAATGATTCATTTAGGTTTTTATTTGTCGGAAAATGTGCCTTGATGGTTTGCTTAGTACATGGCTGAATTTTTTTTTCTGAAATGCCGTATATCAGAATGTTAGCCATTTTTCCGCGAGTTCCCTTTTTTATTTGTTTTGCATTTTTTTGCCTAGTCGTGTTACCGTAAGGAATTGGCAAATAGTGTCGCAAAACTTGTATTTTTATAGTGTTGGAAAGTGTTTCTAGATGATCTGGCTACCCATGCCTATCTTTATTTTTAGCCAGATATGGCGTATATATAGGTATTTGTTCGATTTTCCTGCGATTGCCACTTTTTCGTTTTTTTCCCATTTTTTTTCAAAATTACTACGTACTAAGGAACTATCACAGAGTAATGATTCATCTAGATGTTTATTTGTCTGAAAATTTTGTTTACTTCTTTTTTGATTGAATATCATCAAATTTTTCTAGCTAAAATATTATATTGTTTTACATTTTTTTTTTCGATTTTATTTCCCTTCAAAAAATTTTTTTGGGTCAGAATTTTAATTTCATAGTCGTAAAATAAACGACAATTATTCAGCAACCCATCATACAATTTTTATGCATATCCAAGAATAATTAGATTAGTAAATAACACCTTGAAATTGACATACCCTTCCTACATTTCAAGTGGCAGATTAGGGAGTCTGAGTCAGTGTGGTTGGCGGCCATTTTGTGGACATATCCGAAGCGTAAGTTGCCCTATCTATATATATTCTGGTTCCCTATAGAATTCGTGATATTTTGGTATCTTTTTACCTGCATAAATATCATATTATATATTAAATATATGTATTTTTTTACGAAATTTCTAAGTACTCAAAAAATTGCCTTTAGATATGGCCCCTGATATAAATGTATTTTACAAAATAATGAAGATTTTTTTACATATTTTTATTTTAGGATAACATATGTTTATTCCCTAAAAAAATTAGCCACTTCTTATTTTATTTGGGTACCCAAAAAAATTAATGAAATTTGGAAAACAAATTTTGGCAAAAAAAAAGTTACCCTTTTTTTCTCATTTCAGATCTTCACCTCCATGGGTCTGACTTCATCCAAAATACATCAAGATGTGTCCTAAACATTCAAGAATCAATTCCTCAAAGGATTTGTTTATATATGTATAAACTTTTTTTATGAATTTTTATATAAGGTCTTTTTTTTTCTACTTAATTTTTAAAAATATTTATAATAAATAGTTTTTCTGCAGATGAGTAGTATTTATCTTTACAGTTGTTTCAAGCATTCATTGAATTTTTTTTTTTTTGGCAAAAGAAAAAAGGAGGTTACAGCAAAAACTGATTTTTCAAGAATTTTTTTTGGCGTCGGGGTCGCGCGCGTCCGAGTATACCCTTAAAGGGGTGTCCGAGGAGCGTACCTATCCAGGGTTAATGAACTACAAAGGCCTTGTCTGGGAATAAACTGCACTTAAAATATACCTCAACGTTTATTTGGACCTGGAATGATATATTACAGTAGACTAAACAATATTTTCTGTTGACTGTTTCCTCTATGCTTTAACGCATATCATACACTTTTTATAAATTTGATAAAAGTTGATCTGATATGTCCGTTTATTAAATTTTAATAAACTAGTTCATAGCGAACCCTGCGTTTTATTCGCCCACACTCATTTTATTAGAAATGTACTGAGCATTAAGATTAAAATATGGATATTTTTATCATGGTATGTCTTTTAAGATTGTTCCCCGATTCAAGCAAAAGTCCACTCACTTTAATCCTTCCTTAGGAAGGGTTGATGTGGTAACCTAACGGGATAGTGGCAGAGATGCAAAATTTGTTCCTATGCGGATACAACTGTTATCCAATAGTTAATAAGAGTAGTCACATTGGGAGAAGATATCACAAATTCATAATGATATTGGTGACTCTTATACAGACTTTGTTTTATAATGTATAGGGCGAGAACACTATACAGGCTTGTCATTTTGTCATCCATAGTTATTATGTACTCCTCGAAACTTTTTCCAGAGTCTAGTACGACTCTTCCCTGTAGGGGGCAGGAAGCACTAACATAGTTCATGCTTAGATGAAATGATGTGTGACGGTAACATCATATGTCACTAGGTCTAAACGGACCAGGAAAATACTTTCTTGAGAGTACGGCACTGATTGAGAATCCACAGATACAGTAATGCTCTGGAAAACTACCATCAGGATGACACGGCCTGAGCCCAGAAAACGGATTTTGAGCAAAGCGAAAAATCTATTTTTGGGTGAGGTAGCCATGTCATCCTGATGGACCCGCCCTTCCTTTTATTGTAAAAGGGCTTATTGACCCCTCCCTATAATAGGGTATCTGTAGCACCTCGTATATCACTACAAGGAATAAAGAGGGCGCTACTGCCTTCATCAGATACACACTGGAAACGGAATAGGAGAGATGCCTTATGAGCGGCTCTCTTTTCATTCCCGTTTCATATTCTTGTTACTGTAACCCCTCGAAGCGTTAATACTGTTCGGGGTGAAAATAGCTATGTGACGTGTCAAGAATACGTCCTCTGATATTTAGCGATATCCAGGTGAGATTATTTAGGGATATTCGCTCCAGGAGTTAGAATTCTGGATACCTTAAGGTAAAATTCTCTGGGAATATCACTGTAGTCAAATATACCCTAGGAAGCTACCTTTTAGGAACTTCCATCAGGACGACATGGTCTGAGCCCCCCAATATATATATATATATATATATGTGTGTGTGTATGTATGTGTCTACATATATATATATATATATATATGTATAATATATTTTTAAATGTATATATATATATATATATATATACACACTATATATATATATATATATATATATTTTTTTTTGTATGTATGTATATATCTTTATTCATACGCAAAAGTTTTTAATTTTTAATCTTGCAGTGTTTTTAAGTTTTAAAGGTGGCTCGATTTATTCGTGATTTAATTTGTGTGAACCAAAGATATAAGTAATGATGACACCTGAACGTGGCATCCATCTAAAAACAAGAGAAAAAAATTTAATCTTTCTTGAAACTAGCATCTACTAATAAGCTCTTAATTGGTTCACTTTTCAAATATAAGGGGAGTCTGCCTACTCCCTTGTGTTCCGGTGTTATATACACTTTTCAATGTGCACTTTGTAATGAGTGCTACACTGGAAGCACATCTACACAGCTTCAGTGTAGGATTCCAGAGCACACAGGGAGATTAGTACGAACAAATATACCTTTAAATAAGAAACCAGTTTCCGCTACATATGACCACCCATTTAGATCTGCTCATGCTATTTCTAAGGAAAATTTCAAAGTTACAGATAAACATAGTAGTGTCGGGCATCTGAGAATCTTTGAGTCTATACATTTTTAAGACAAAAACCAGCTTGAATGCGGGCTTACCTCTTCATTTTCTGATGATCCATTGATCCGTTTTCTGGTCTGTCTGTTGCTGCTCTGGGTTGGCGGTCATCGTCTCCTGCGGGTGACTAGGTATATTAGTTTTTAAGTCTTTAATATAGCTATAAAATTATATGTAGGATAAGTCTTGTATATGGTTTTATGTTCCTTGATTGGTTTGATTTTAGAGCTAGTTGGCCAATTCTTAAAAGTATATCTTCCAAACTTTATACTTATGATGATTTCTATTATTTTTATTAATTTTGCATAATGATAATTGCAGATAGGCTGATGACATGAGCTATGTCGAAAGATAGTAAATAAAGAAGATGATAGCAGCACTGACAATCTTATCTTTATACTTAAATTGCGATTCCCGAGAGGAACCCAACTATTAACTAGATGTATATATATATATATATATATATAAATAATATATATATATATATATATATATGGATTGGAGAGTTATAGTCTAATGTATATATATATATATATATATATATATTTATATATATATATATATATATATGTATGTATATATTTATATATATATATATATATATATGTGTGTGTGTGTGTGTGTGTAAATGTATGTACACACACAAGCATACGCACAAATATATATATATATATATATATACACATATATATATATTTATATATATATATATATATATATATGGTATCCAGAAAGTGTTTGTACTTGAATGTTTAGAGTCTAGACACTTGTGTAGGTTAGCATGTCGAGTGGTTTGTTTTCAGGAATTACCCCTTCCCCCTCCCTCTCTCTCTCTCTCTCTCTCTCTCTCTCTCTCTCTCTCTCTCTCTCTTGGAAAATGAAATACGATACCGGCTCACAAACATGAAACTGGCAATTGATGAAAAGTCCTGGGATAAAGAAAAGAATTCTTTACAGAGAAACTTTGCATTTTGTGAAAATTTTGTTCCAAAAATATTGGTCGAGTTTTGTTTGTTTGTTTACCAACAAGTTTTCTAAAAGTCAACCATTCTCTGGGGAATGTTACGTCAAACTTTACCGCTTTTTATTTCTCAAATTTCCAATCATAGAATCGCAGAAAAAGTGCATGTTACCTTTTCCGAGTATTAGAAGGATTCATAGAATACAAAATGCTTTATTCCATTCTCAAAAATAGTGCATAAATGTATTCAAACATATCCACATACATGTACATACATACACCCTTCTCACTCTTTCTCTTTCCCTAACTACAACAAGAGAGTTTCGGCAATTTGAGGGAGATTGTTATTTCCAAGTGTACCTCTTGGGGTACCCTTTTTAACAGTTTGGCTACTTCCTCAACCCATGCTGAAAGACCGTACTACTGATGTATATATATATATATATATATATATATCGAGGAGTCGTGCCTCTCTTGATATTTCATTTCTTGCTGAATGCATGATTTCATTCTGTTTTGTTTTAAGAGATAAATAACTAGGTATCATTGAGAGATGGCGTACGCCTGCAATGAAAATGTCTGTCTCTAACCAAATCTGAAAATTTATTTTTGTATATAGAAATTTTATTTTTGGAAAAGAATCCTTTAGGATATGAACAGCTTTTATCTTACATTACATTTGAAACATAAGAAAGAAGGATGGATTCTTTGAGGATTGAGCGCCCTTTGATAAAGAACAAATGGCTGGATTCTCATGAATGTTCTACAATAATAACTTCGAATGGAGGTGACAGGAACAGCTTTTCTGAGGATGGAGAGTCCTTTCAAAAAGAAGAACTTATTGTGTTTCATTGTAAAGAGAAATATAAATCTCAATCTGCCTCTGGTAACTGGTACAAAACATCTTAATGAACAAAGGATTTGAAGATACAAACTATTAATGCCTATTAGTCTATGATCTGTTGAATTTTAGTTTTTTTATATATATCACAAAATAAGGGCTTGCTATTGTTCTCCTATGATGAAGAAAATCCTCATTTCAGCTCATGTTGCATTATACAATCACATGTTGTTCAATGATGAAATAAGCAGTGGAAACATTTTTTTTCCGAACGCATTATTTACTTGTGGCCGCGTATACTTGGAGATAGGAGGATCATAAAAAGATAATAGAAGAGTGATATTGAATCTGGAAACAAATCTGCGAATAAAATAAATTGGGTCAAGCGCCCGAGATGATTTCGCAATACCGCAGGGAAGTGACACCAAACAGCTTCTACGATCTGATGTTTAAATAGAGTAAGGGGAGAGAGAGAGAGAGAGAGAGAGAGAGAGAGAGAGAGAGAGAGGGAGGTCAATTTTACTTTGCAATGATCAGAGAAAAGGGGTAGGATGCAGTGTTTCATAACGTATCAGTATTATCCTTTTTTATATATTTATAGTTTTTCCTATTATTTCATATATTTTTTTTTTATTTAACTGTAAAATCATCATTTATTTACCCCCTAATGTTAAATTAAAGCTGTCTAACTTAGGATTGTGATTAAATTTCTAAAGAAGGAAGAGTTTAAAACAGGGGTGTGCAGCCTATTTTCCCAAAGGGCCACTAATCACGACTCTGTTGGTATGGAGGGCCACATAACCTTATTAGTTCATGTTATTTACCATGATCGAAGACATATTATGTGAGATTATAATGATAAAATTAGATAATTAACTTGTTATTGATATTATTTATACCGGGATCACCAAAATAAGAATGTTCCCGAAACAAAATTATTTTCCTTACTATATATGAGCAAATGGGAGGCTACTGTACCTAATTATTAGAAGGTACAAACTTGAATAATTAAAAAATATTGGTTAACTGGGATGATTAACATAAGAATTATCAAACACAAATTTTTCTAACCATTAATGAGCAAATGGATGGCTACCCTAAAGAGATGGTTGATGTTGCATTTGTGACACCAACTCATCAATATCAGGTTGTATGGATGATGTGGCCACACGCAGGGTACTTTCTAAATGTTCACCAGTAAGTGAAGACCTTTACTTGTTTTTGACCAGGTTCATTTTTGGAAAAAGTTGCTCACATGCATTTGTGCTACCAAACAATGCCATCAATTTCCTCGCATGAACAGAGAGTTTTGGATACACTGTTACTGATACACGCTTCCTATAAAACTGGTATACTGTATTATCATCAAACTTCTCTCTTAGTTCATAATTACACTGTAGTTCAATTATTTCTATTTGCATGTCCTTGGGAATTGCCGTCACATCCACAGAAAAAGGAGAAGCAAAGACTTCAATGGCTTGTGACTTTTCTTGAGGTCATCAAAGCTTTCTGAAAATTCCTCTCGTAACTTGTCACCATACTTCTGATACTGAAGGTTGCTAGTGTCATGGTTTTTCAATGTTGGAAAGTAGGCTGGGTTTTGGTTTCTTATTTGTGACTTCCACAGACGCAATTTTATCTGGAAGCCTTTGATCAGTGAGAATATCTCATTTACTAGTTGATCTTTTCCTTGAGGTCTAACATTCAGTACACTAAGATGATCAGCTATATTTACTAAAAATGCTAAATCACATCTCCATTCCTTATCCCTCAATTCACGGATAGCATTACCTTTCATATCTAAGAACAGCTCAATTTATTCCAAAATATCAAATGCTCTCTTCAACACTCCTGCTTTGCTTAGCCATCTTACCTAAACAAAAATACTCCACATCACTGTATTCTGCATCAATATCTACCATTAACTGCTGAAACTCGCGGGGATTTAAACCTCTAGACATAATGAAATTGACAGCTTTTACAAGAAAATTAGTCACATGCAGAAAATTTATTGTCTTTGCATATAAAGCTTCCTGATGTATGATACAATGCAGGACAATAAGTGAACCTGATTCAATATTTTGAGACCCCATGCTAGTCTTCAGTAATCCAATAACGCCATTTTTCTGACCAGACATCGCAGGTGCACAATCTGTTATAATGGAAACTAAATTGTTGTTCAGTCCAAATCTTACCAATACTTTTACCAATTCATCAAAAATATTTTATCCTGTTGTAGTCCCCTTCATGCTTTGTAGTGAAGCCTTTTTCCCTCTAATATTATAGTCTTTGTCAACACCCCTAATATACACAGCCAGTTGTACAGTGTCTGCGGTGTCACAACTCTCATCAGGAGCAAAAGAGTATGAAGAAAATGCACTACTTCGCTTGGCCATTGTACTTTCAATATTCCCTGAAAGACTGTCTTTTATTCTAGTAACAGTCTATTTGGAGGCTTGTTTTCAACCAATTTCTTTTTGTCCAGAAACATATTTTCTGAAGCTATACGTAAACATTCTTTAACTACCTCACCATCAGAATGGGTCTTGAATCTTTTTGCAAGGATTTGACTAATGAAAAAGCTTGTTTTGAGAGATGCATTATATTCCTTAACTTTCTTTGTATACCCTCACTGTTGTTCTTTCAGAGATTTTTGCAAGAATTATTTTTTTTTTTTTTTTGCGTGTTTCCCCTGTCATATCTCCATATTCTTTGTACTTTGTGATGTAGTGTCTTTTGCTGTTATATTCTTTTAAGACAGAAATGGTTTCCTGGAACAAAAGACACAATGCTTTTCCCCCTGACTTTATGCATAAATATTGTTCAGTCCATTTCCCTTAAAAATTTCATCAGAAGTCTTCCGTATTTTTTTTTACTTGTAGAATCCGTTATTAATACAACGAGAACTTTCCTGCTGAGGAAAATATGTAATTGAAAGAAGTTAGCTCTAACTCTAAGCTGTTTATGTTTTAGTTTTGTGATTGGATTTAGCCAACTTGCAATCAAAATATTTATTGAATATTTTTTTTCTTTTTTGCAGAAAATGTGGTATTAATTATATTGCAATCTATTACAATTTCCTTAATTAAAACCTTTAATTAAGAAAAATTCACTAGATTGCAATATAATTTATGCCAAATATCAGCAGAAATATATAGTTCTCAAAAGGTTTTGCTTGCAAGTTTTCTAAAGCCAATCACAAAACTGTAACATAAACAACTTAGAGTTAGACTTGTATCACTAGTAATCACAACTCAACCACAACAAATGAAGTCACAATGGAGACTGGTAGTGGTGAGGCAAGTTCAGGCAACACTCAGCAGTATTGTCAGGTAGGAACACACGTACCATACTACAGTACACGAATCATACGTGTCAGATTCATAGACTGACAGCAAAGGGTCATTTAATCTATTATTTTCTAATAACTAAAAATTCTTTGTATTATGTTATTTTCTGTTTATATAGAGTATAATGAAAATCTGTACAGTAGTGAATGAAATTGGAAAAAGATGGTAAAATTAGTACACAAGAATATGAATTTAGTCAAACCTTCGGTGGGCTCTAGTTGGTAACGCTCTCTCTCTCTCTCTCTCTCTCTCTCTCTCTCTCTCTCTCTCTCTAAGGGCCGCTCTATAGCTTATTTATTTTTAGGAGAAAGGTCCGCAGTGAAAGCCTTTGAGGGCCGCAGGTTGCACAGGGCTGGTTTAAATGTTTAAAAACCATCCACGAATGGCAGATGCAAAAGATAATGACCATGCCCTAGCAAGATAATGCTCTAGAGACTGACCATGTAGAATTATTATTATTATTATTATTATTATTATTATTATCATTACTATTATTATTATTAACTAATCTGCAAGATGCTATATGCCCAAGGGCTCCAACAGGGAAAAATTCATATGATAAATGCCCAAGACCCTACTCCGCCCAAGCTAGGACAAGGGACGGTCAGGTAATGGCTGCTGATGACTCAGCAGGTAGACCTATAGGTTTTTTAAATCCTCCATCCTTAGCTCACAGAAGGGGAGATTCCAATAGATTTATTCTGTTAATTTTTTGTTTCTATCAACTGAAATGTTTTCATAAAGTAAACTTTTTATATTACTATACCGATAAATATGTAGGGAGTTTTAAAATCATATTTCACAGCATTCCACAAATAATTATTTTTATTATTACGAGCCAAGCTACAACCCTATTTGGAAAAGCAAAATGCTATGAGCCCAAGGGTTCCTATGGAGAAAAATAGCCCAGTGAGGAAAGGAAATAAGGAAATAAATAAATGATGAGAACAAATCAACAATAAATCATTCTAACAACAATAATAACGTCAAAACCAATATGTCACATAAAAACTATTAACAACGTCAAAACAGATATGTCATATATAAACTATAAAAAAGACTTATGTCAGCCTGGTCTACATAAAAACCGCTTTGAACTATTGAAGTTCTGTTGATTCAACTACCCAATTAGGAAGATCATTCCACAACTTGGTCACAGCTGGAATAAAACTTCTAGAATACTATGAAGTATTGCGCCTCATGATGGAGAAGGTCTGGCTAATAGAATTAACTGCCTGCCTAGCATTGCGAAAAGGATATAATTGTCCAAGGAGATATGAATGTAAAGGACGGTCAGACTTATGAAAATCTTATGCAACATGCATAATAAATTAACTGAACTACAGTGCCAAAGATTAATATCTAGATCAGTAATAAGAAATGTAATATACCGTAACTTTCTGTCCAACAGCTTAATATGAAAATCAGCAGCTGAAGACCAGACAGGAAAACAAGACTCAAAACAAGGTAGAATGAAAGAATTAAAACACTTCTTTATAATAGATTGATCACCGAAAATCTTATGAGACTTTCGCAATAAGCCAATTTTTGGTGCAATTGAAGAAGACATAGAGCTAATGTGTTTATCAAAAGTAAATTTTCTGTCGAGAATCACACCTAAAATTTCAAGAGTCATACAAATTTAAAAAAACATTATCAATACTGAGATCCGGATGTTGAGGAGCCACCGTCCTTGACCTACTTAAATCCTACTTTGAGTTTTGTTAGGATTCAACTTCATACCACATAGTTTGCACCATGCACTAATTTTAGCTAGATCTGTATTAAGGGATTCACCAACCCCAGATCTTCTTTCAGGGGATGGAATTGATGGAAAGAGAATAGCATCATCTGCATATGCAACAAGCTTGTTTTTTAGGCTAAACCACATGTCATGTGTATATAGTACGAAAAGTAATGGGCCAAGGACACTACCCTGTGGAACACCGGACATCACATTCCTAAACTCACTATGGTGCCCATCAACAACTCATTGAGATCTATTACTTAAGAAATCAATAATAATGCTAAGAAATGAACTACCCACTCCCAACTATTTGAGTTTGAAAACAAGGACCTCATGAATAACACGGTCAAAGGCAGCACTCAAGCCAATCATACGAACTTCCAGACCACAATCAAGGGATTTCTGCACAGCATTGGAGATTGTAAGAAGGGCATCACATGCTCCAAGGCCTTTACGAAAACCAAATTGCAAACTAGGGAATAGATGATTATCTTCAACAAACCTATCAAGAAGTTTTGCCAGAAGATGTTAAAAAACTTTAGATAATATGGGAGCTCTGGTAATTAGGCGGTAATCAGTTGGACTTGAGCTACCACAAACACATTTACATAGTACAGTAACATTACTAATTCTCCAAATGCTAAAAGCTCCACTTCTTACTAACTTCCGCAAAATAACAGATAACCTTGGAGCTAAGAAATCTGCTGTCTTTATAAAAATACAAAGGCAAAATACCATTTGGGTCTCCACATCCATAAGCATGAAGGTCCATCAACAGAGCTTTAATTTCACGAGATCGATAAGCTAGACTAGTTAGTTTAGCTTCAAGAAAACAGGAATGAGGAAGTTCAAGTTTTTCATTACTCTGTTTACTGTCAAAAACATCAGCCAAAAGGGTTGCCTTTTCCTTTGGACAGTGAGTGACTGAGCCATCTGGTTTAAGTATAAGAGGAACTGTTGTATCTATACCATAGAGTGCAGATTTAAGGGTTGACCAGAAAGGGTGTCTTTTATTGTTAAATTGTATTCCTTTTCAGTTGAGGCATAAACTCTCTGAGCAGAAGCTCGAAGCTGAGTATAGTTATTCCAGGTCAAATCTTATCTCTTACTCTTTCAAAGATGATAAGCCCCTGCTTCTTTAAATAAGCATGTATACAATCATCATTGAACCATGGTTTGTTCTGCGCTCGGTACCTTAGCACACGAGAAGGGATACACCTATCAATTATGTTGACTATATTCTCATTCAAAGGGACAACAGGATCAATACCACTACATAATTGTGACCACTTCAAGCACAAAAGATCATGCAAAATCACATTCCAGTCTGCTTGGGATTTCATATAAATTTTACAAGAGTATGAGACATCAGGGACAGGCTAGACTGTCTTCACTACTAATAAAATCAAGGCATGATCAGATGTCCTGACTGGAGAACCAAATAAAATTACTGTTTTCTATTTCTAAGTCTTTCTTTTTTACTTTTCACGATTCACTAAAATTTATTATTCTCAATAATTTATATTGGATATAGTGTTTATGTTTTCTAAGAAGAAAATATATATCGTAACCGAATCCATTATTTTGAATATTTTTGCATACAGCGAAGCCTATTGATTAAAAGGACAGATTTCATTTCAAATTTTCAAATATTTTCATCTTTTTTCACGTATAGTATCATTAAATTCATAATGAATTAGTGGTGATGATTATCAAATATTGAATTAATAATTCCTTTGGTTTTGAGAAAACTTTCAAAATTGTAGATATAAATTTATATCTAACAATTTTTACTTCACACTAATGTGTCAGACGTGACGAGGCTTTGGCGAGTATGAATAGTAAAAGCATCCTCGTATCTAATTGCTTAAGATCTCTTCAATATTCCCCCTTTTAGAGTCATATCTATAGGTAACTGTGTTTAAGTCATTATAATGTCGAACCATTTATTGTAAGGTGTCAATACTAAGCAAAGGATCACACACATAATTGTCAGGAAAATGAGGATTTTAACTGCCACTAGATTCATCAGTAGGAGGTCTAATCTCTAAAATAGTGACGCAAGTGAAAAAAAGGCTAATGGGATATCATATATCTTTAAGTGAAATGTGCATAAGAGTTATAAAAAAAGACAGTGATGGTCTTTAATAATTCAAACAACCAAATAACTAAGACTAGCAAATATGTAATTAAGTTATTTCTCTCTCTCTCTCTCTCTCTCTCTCTCTCTCCAGCTGAATTTTACTGGAAAGAAATTGGTCACTATATAGAGCCGAAACAAAAAGTTTTTGTTCCCTTAAAATTGATCAAAAATTGCTAAACGTTAATAAAGACTCATTGCTTTTTTTTCACTAAGAAGTCTTTATTCTTTTACCTGCGGAGGAAAGACCAGACTTGTTATACTTCTTCTGGATTAAGATACTGGAAAGTCATGAAAATAAGAGGAAAGGAAAAGAGCTTTATCCAAAATGTCTCACAGAAATATATTTTCCAAGTATTTAACAACGTTATTTTAATTTTTTTTAAATTTTTAGTGTTACGCAGATATTTTTAAGAACAAAAAAGTTACTGATTTTTTCACTATTTTTCAGTTACTTTAAATTAAAGAAATTGTGTATTTTCGAAGTATATTGGAGACAACATTCTGGAAAAAAATGTAATAGCTCTAATGATGTAGCTTTTAAAATATCATGAAACATTTAATAAGGAAATTGATATAAATAATGACTTGAACTTAACAGTGTTATAAGAATAAAACAATTTTACCAGTGTAAATAATTAAAAAGGAAAGAAGAGGTCTTTTTCTATTTTGCTGTACTGTAAACGAAGTTATGAAAGTTTGTGTCAGCAATTTACGACATTGTTATTGTTATTGATTTTGATGTCTTTTAATCTTGATATCATGTGAATTTAGACGAGTCATAAAAAAAGAAAATAAATTACTTGATATCCTATACACTGTAATTGAAACTCGTTTTGTTATCAAATGCTAATGGTAATTCACATTTGAGTAGATACAATACAGTGTAAAACGGGTAAACATAGCAATCTTTTCCGTAGATGAGCTGTTTTTATCAAAAAATTAGTTGAAGATATTTTTAAAATTCTTTTCTATACCCACATTTTCAATTTTTCTGATCCTTATTATTTACACAAAAAATTCTGGGCAATGCTAGCTACTGAGGAACTAGATAACAAAGTAATTTTTTTTAAGAACGATTGCTTACCAAATAAAAAAAAAAAAGTGTGGGGGTGGGGGGTGGGGGGTGGGGGGTGATGCTCTAAGCTGAAAATCCTTCAAACCGCATAAAAATTAAATTAGAAACCCAATGTGTAGTGGCAGGTGCAAATATCAACTCCATCGGAAATAAACATGTCCATACTAGTAATATACAGACATCCACGTCAAACACAAGAACAGAACGAAGAGTTGTATAGACAACTTGGACAAAAAGTTAACAATAAGCCAGCTTTTCTAAGGGAAACTCCAATGTACCAGTCAACTGGGACACTATGGATTCTAATCAAACACAGAGGAACATCGGCTACTAGAATTTGCCAGCTATGTGTTCCTCCTTCAGTAGATCGATAAACCAATCAGGGTAAACAGCTTACTGATATTGTGCTAACATCAGAAATTTTTTTTAGTATCCAGTGTTGCAGTAGGCGAAAATATAGGCAAAAGTGATCACTGAATAGTTAGGTTTCAGGTAAATATTCCTCAGCTGAAACAAAGGAAAATTATGAAAAAGCTAGACTACAGACGAAGTAACTGAATAAAATGGAAGAATTACACCAAGAATTTAGAATCCAACGGAACAGGGAAACAATGAAACTCCTTTGTAGAAATATTTAAAGAAAAAGGGGATAAAAGTACACCACAGAGAAAAAAAAATACCAAATGGAACTCCACAACCTGAGTTGTTCAACAGAGAAATAACCAATTTAGTAAGAAGCCTAGACAGGAAACTTATATCAATGGGCTCACATCATTCAATTCATGAAATTTCCGAGCACAAGAAGTTAAGCCGAGAAGTAGATAAACTAGTTAGAAAGGACAATGAAGAGAAAATAGTGCGTCAGCTAGTAAAGAAAATCGCAAAGAAGTTTTTGCATATGTAAACAATAGCTCATTGGGAGACTCAGGGGGTAATCTTATAAAAAAAAAAAAAAAATCCAAATCATTTGTTAAAACTTTAACCAACTGATAAATGCACCTTTCACAGATGTATTCACTAGGAAAGAATTAATGACCCTCCCCGAACCAGCAATCAAATATGAAGTGGCACACCTGTTAAATAGAATCGCCTTTTACAATGGATGATATCAAAACGGAAATAAAAAGGACTCAGTAAGTCTAAGGCACCAGGCCCAAATGAGAGATTATAGATGAAGAAGGAGAGATAATACCACACTTTTACAAAATGTTCCAATAGTCTGTCAACGAGAAAAAAAAGGCACCATTAGGATGGAAACTAGTCAGTGTTTCCCCTATCTACAATTAGGGGACCGATAGAAGAACCTGGCAACTAAAGACCTGTATGTATAACTTCAATACCTTGCCAATTTTTTTTTTCATTAATTATAGTACACTTAAGAGTAGAACATATAGAGAAAAACAATCTTCTGATAAACAGCCAACATGGTTTTAGACGAAAGATATCCTGTGTGACGAATCTATTGGAATTTTTCAACAACATAATTAGCATTTATGACAAAAGCACGGCATCATATACCTAGCTTTTCAGAAGGCTTCTGACAAAGTTCCTCATAAAAAGTAATGGTCACAATTAGAGCACTAGGCATAATTGACAAGTCAGCTGGATGGATTGAAGATTGGCTAGCAAACAGAAAACAAAGGGTTGTAATCAATGGAGAGGTTTTAGAGTGGGCAGCTGTTGCAAGCGGAGTACCCCAAGGATCCTTTCTTGCTCCATTGCTATTTCTGATTTACATCAACGACAGATATTTAGGATTAACTAGAAGAATAGCCAAATTTGCCAAAAATATAAAACTAGGCATAAATGCTGTGAACGCAGAAGATTTACAAGTCTTATGAGAGAATGCAATGTGGCTAGGAGAATAGTCCAGAAAATGCCAGATGCTCTTCAACTGTGGGGAATGTAAAGTCATGCACATAGGATATAGTAAACCACAATCAGATAACTCACTACTGGGCAATGAAATTAAAAGTGTGGACCAGGAGGAAAATCTCAATTTTATTATCGGCAAAGATTGGAAGTTCACGGAATAGAGCATAAAAGCTGTAAGGTAAGCGCAAAAACTAATAGGTTTCATAAAGAAACAATTCAGATACAAAAACCAAGACACTGTACTGCAGCTGAACACAGTAATACCCGATCCAAAATTCGGAGTCCAGTTCTTGGTTCCAGGTATTAAGAAGGATATAGATAGATTGAAAGCCTTACAAGCTAGGGCCAACAAACTAGTTCCAACATAGACGGAGGATGGAACCTTTGAACATATTTTATCTACAAACTTAATGACTAAGGGGATACAGTAGTTAATAAAGGCATTGAAAATTCTTATAAGAATAACACATGTAGAATATAGCAATCTATTCACGCTTAGTACAAATCAGGCCAGAGGTAACAGATATAAACTAGAACTGGAAAGATACAACACCACTATATGAGTCAACTGCTCTCTCTCTCTCTCTCTCTCTCTCTCTCTCTCTCTCTCTCTCTCTCTCTCTCTCTCTCTCTCAGAATGATTACGATTCCCTTGTCGTTGAATTGTTTCAAAACCAAAATAGGATTACCCATGGCAATACCAAAACAAGTTTTTGGTATGGTTATGGGTAATCCCTTGTCCACTCTTTTATCCAACATATAAAATGAGTTTTATTAGTCTAGATAAATTTCCTTCAGTGTGACCCTCCCAAGAATTTTTTGGTATCGATATGTTGACACTGTTCTAGGTATTTTAAAAGAAAATTTATATCTTGGAAGTTTTGTTTCAATCATTAATTAATTGGTACCATCCATAAAATCTACTATAGCAAATGAAGAAAACAACTGTATCTAATTTTTAGACGTTTCAATAGCTAAATAAACAGATAAATTTAAGTTTTCCATACATAGAAAGCTTACCAATAGTTTCTCGTATGTACATTTCTACTCCGACTACTCTAAAAATATAAATCATACTGTTTTTTTTTTCCTCCATGTACCTCAGGACCATCAGAATTTGTAGCCCTGAGTACATTGAGGACGAGTTCACTAAAATTGAAAAAAATTGCTACAAATCTTTGCTATCCTAAATGTTTCCTAGAAAACTGTATGAAAAAAGCTAAGAAAACATTTTAAAGTGTCCAGTTAGAGAAAAAGGAAACAAAAATCTGCTTTTTTGGCCATTTCATGATTGTTGTTTTAGATATTATACTCCTTTTAAAAAACACTAGACATTAGGGCAGTGTTTAGATACTATTGAACATTAAAAAAAAAAATTTTGATTAAGAATAGTTCTGGAAATGATAGTAATATAGTATATAGTATTCCTTATTCAAAGTGTCATTCATTCTATGTCGGCCAAACATCCTAAGGTATTTCAGTCAGATTTAAAACATGACAAGGTGGCCGTTTATAGGGGTTCTCTTAATTAATGCCTTGACCTCCCACAGGTTAGCCCCGTGTCACATATTTTGATGATCAGAGAAGAGTAAAATAATCCATGTAAATGACTATTTCCAAAGGAATATTGTTGAATCATTTTTAATCTCCTGTCCCAAGGTAGAAATTTGGATCCAAGCCCTGGTCTCTTTTCCGTTAATCCAGTATAATCCCTTTATCTAAAATCTAACTTTTCCGGAATTATTAAGAAATTGACAGCTGTTCGATCCCTTTCTCCTGTATAAATACGAGGTCTTTGTTTATATATTCTTATTGTTGAATCTGTTGATGTCCCTAATAGACGAAAGAACTGATTCCAATCAAGTCTTTTCATTTTTCCTTCCTTAGCTATAATACACACACACACACACACACACACTCACACACACACACACACATATATATATATATATATATATATATATATATATATATATATATATATATATATATATATATATATATGTGTGTGTGTGTGTGTGTGTATGTTTGTGTGTGTGTTTGTATGTGTGTATGTGTATATATACTACTTAAATACCTAGTCATAATATTATACGGGAAATTGTGCTTCTCTCTCTCTCTCTCTCTCTCTCTCTCTCTCTCTCTCTCTCTCTCTCTCTCTCTCGTAAATGCTTAATCATTTACAGATATTTTTTGGTGATTATTCCATTAGAAACATTATGGATGATGATGAATAAACATATCAATCCCATTTCCCCCTAGGCCCCCCCCCCAAAAAAAAAAATAGTAAAAAAAAAAAAAAAAAGAATATGTAAAGAGTATAAGAAACATAAAAACAAACCTTGATATCTGTCCATATCAAATGTCCCTTCTCTCTCATCTGAAAGGGTGCCAGTCTATAACACACGTTCACTATTAACATTAGCATAAATCATTCGTCTGAAGGGGAACGTGTGTGAGTAAATGTGATTGAACCACACTCCCTTCAGAGTACCTCTTTCCCGCATACCAACCAAGAAAACTGCATCTCTTTATTAAGTTTTCAGGAAATAAAATTTTTATCTCGTACGAAATCCCAGCGGTAAATGGAACTTGTATATTTCCTCTAAGTAAAGTTTAGTGTTACGGTTTGCAGCAGCATTTCCGAACTGAGCACTCGGGCTATAAACTTTGGTTGTGCTTGCCATAAAATGTTGTAAGCAAAGTGGAAATAGGACAATGTAAATAATTGAGATAAACGTGAAGGTAGAATTTACTTTTTAAGTCTCTCTCTCTCTCTCTCTCTCTCTCTCTCTCTCTCTCTCTCTCTCTCTCTCTCTATATATATATATATATATATATATATATATATATATATATATATATATATATATATATTCCCTGGGAAGAGCAGGTGATAGGAAAACAATCAAAACCATTATAGATTACGAGTGTTTATGCAACACGTGCGGTGCAAAACTCTTCCAAGAATATCCTTTTTACTCTTTGACGTGTCATATAACTAACCTAGCATGAATAACTAGTGTAAGCAATCCGTCAAAAATGACGGCTATAATTTTAGAAAGTAATACATATATATATATATATATATATATATATATATATATATATATATATATATATATATATATATATACCAACACACACCTATGACTACTCCTCTCTCCCTAACCAAGGAATGGGAGAGCTGAGACTGGTCGAATGTATATATACAGTATACATATATATATATATATATATATATATATATATATATATATATATATATATATATATATACATATATATATATATATATATATATATATATATATATATATATAGACATATATATATATATATATATATATATATAACAGGACCTCGGTATATATATATATATATATATATATATATATATATATATATATATCAATTATATATATATATATATGGCACTATTTCCATGCAAATTGGATAACATATTACCACGATATAGCAAAAAGATGATTCTGCCCTTCTTATTACCATGACCTTTGACACATCCTCCCATAAAAAATCTTATCAAGTTATCCTTGGATTATGACCAATCATCCAATCAAATTTCATAAGATTTAGTCAATTGGTTTTTGAGTTATGCGAAACACAAACCAAAAATACACACCTATCAAAACAACTTTCGCAACGCAGTTAGCGAAGGTGATAAGCGTAATTTATTACATTACTTCTCTCTCTCTCTCTCTCTCTCTCTCTCTCTCTCTCTCTCTCTCTCTCTCTCTCTCTCTCTCTCTCTCTCTCTCTCTCTCTCTGAAGAAAAGATTATCATTGAATGTAGAGAAAGTCTGAATTGGAAGTTCCCTTAATTTTTTTGAGAAGATGCAGAATTATATCAAGTAACCTTATAACTAACAATTCAATTCTCTTTCTTATCAAGCAGAAATTATTTTACAAATAATCTATAATTTTCCACTAAATTCCATACGTAATTGAACTGGAAAGAGTTTTGATTACATATTTTCATGCTGTTGGTTTTCTAAATAGAATTATATTGTGGTAACTCAAGTCTTTTTACAAAATCTTCAAGATGTTTTTAATCACTAGTTCACTCTCATGGTTATTTCGTTGGGATAGATTATATATCAATTGTGAGAATTGTGGTTATTTATATATAATTTTTCTCATGAGTTTTCCATCTCTATAATACTATTTTATGTATTTCTTGAAAACCGTCCACGAAGAATCATACTTTAATCGAGAGAACTTACATATTTCATTCACTGTCTGTCTCTCTCTCTCTCTCTCTCTCTCTCTCTCTCTCTCTCTCTCTCTCTCTCTCTCTCTCTCAATCCGTATTTTTGAAGGCCACTCCTGAATGGCAGAGGCAAGGGCCAGGGACATTGCCCTCGTAAGCAGGACAATGCCCTAAAGACTGACCATATATAAATATGATCAACACCCAAGGTTTTCTTCCATCTAAGCTAGGGCCAGGGAAGACTAGGCAATGGCTGCTGATGACTTAGAATGTAGACCTATAGACTCCACAAAAAAAAAAAAAAAAAAAAAAAAAAAATGCATCCTTAGCTCACAAGAATGGTAAGGTTATAGCAACCAAACGAACTTACGAGTTTATGCGACACTCAAATCCCAGTCTGGTAATGACCAGACGAAGACAATATCAATGGGCCACAAAACTTTTCTCTCTCTCTCTCTCTCTCTCTCTCTCTCTCTCTCTCTCTCTCTCTCTCTCTCTCTCTCTCTCTCAAAGAGCAACTACACCCAATGATTTCGTATGCCAGGTCGGTTGTTTGACCCAGCTGGCAAGAACGGTATTTCCCCTTAATGACTCAGCATAAAAGAAGAAAAAATCATGCCTGAAACACCACAACCATTCCACCATGAACAGAACAGCATCTGCCTGCAGCAAAGAATTCCCTGTTCCAGATGCAGCTCTTGCATCATCTGTCAACAGAGAGAAGTGGTGCTTTTTCAGGGCGTCCTTTATCTTATTTTAGTAGGAAGATCGTTAAAATATAACAGGCTATCGGAGGACTTTAGTTATCATAGCGATATGCCTTCACTATTTATGTTTTGACAAGGTGTTAATTTTTAGTCGATATTTCATGATACTGGCATTGAAGCTATCTTTAAAAAGAAAATATATTTAAATGCTATTATTTCTATAGAAGTTATACTTTCCTTAGCTCGATATATACAGTGAAATAATGTATTTTTTTAATATTTTCATATGTGCATTGAAGAGGGGAATAGCCAGCTCTTAAGATGAGTTCCTCTCATGTAGGTATAAGTTTAATTTGTAAATTATATTAGACTTTCGTCGTTAAATTAATTGTATTCTTCATTTAAGTCAGTAGATGAAAATTCATGTTCTTTTCATGAATTAACTTTTTATTTTACGCATTGTGTTACAAAGTCTTACGTAATATGTTTAGGAGTGCTAAATGATCCCTACGAGATAAAAACAAGGGCTTATGTAAATGTCTTTGAATTTATGTGAGGTATTGCTCAATGTTAAGATAATATACACAATTCTTACATGTACCACGTGCTTTGGAAGGTTCTCTAAAACCTTAGTGTTAGATCTTATTTTTTTTTTTCATTTCGAGGACAAACGGTGGGCGGAGTTAGCTGAGAGAAGGAGTCGTCTCACGGTGCATTGGTACGCATCTGAGAGAGAAATCTTTTGCAATCCTTATGCCCCTGTTACGACCTGTGTAGGCCGTAGTTCTGGTTCTTTAAACTTTGATTTTTTTAAAGGAGTCGTAGGCAGTACATTATTTATTTAACTCGGTGAACTGAGGGAAGACAGAAAAAACACTGAAAAAATCTAACAATATTTATTACAATACACTTAAATAAATTCAACCTTGCACCAGGAGTAACAAAAAGCTCCTAAGACAAACAACAATGGGTAAACAAAAATGTCCTGGAGGACTAATATACAGAGTCCTCTAAATACACAAGGTTGACCTATATCTAATAATCTTAACCCTAACATAGAAAAACTACACAGAACAAGAGTATGGCTCATATATTAAGCTGGGCCCACAAATATCAACAAACCACTACCCTATTACTAAACAGATAGGAATAAGGAAGACTGGAGAAATGAAAAGGCAGAAAACCTTAAATAACCTACCTACACACAAACGTTTAAAGCTAAAACAAATACCAAATAATAAAACATAACACAAGGCACCATACAAATACACATGCCACATACTAAATGCATAAATACTCAGATACAAAAATAATTATACCAAGGGTCATAATGTATAGATACATGTAAATATCTCAACACTGTATCAACTATCCGTGAAATAACTCATAACCGTACTTATCCATACATGGATTAGACAGATAGGGGACGAACGTTCATCAGCATCAGAGGGAGTACATTAACACCAGGAAAACGGGCTGGGCATATCCATAACGATAATGAAAAGATCGTAACTTTACCTGGGTAATGACTCCCTACGTTCCTCCTCACGGACCCTTGGTCCACAGACGAGCAGCGTAACAGATGTGATGACGCTCTTTGATCACGGCAATAGTACCTCCAACAGTGCCGGGACGGAACGACTGAACCGTCTTCCCGCAGGATCCTCAGGTGGGGAAAATAACGCCAAGTGAAGGTCGCAGGTGACACATACACTTGCAGGACGTAACAAGCGAGGTGGCTATTGCAGGTGACAAAACCCCTGCATACGTGGGCCGTGATTCAAAGAAGTGTACAATTTACCACGGGTAGCTCAAAGACACCAGCGAAATAATCCTCCAAAGGCACAATTCCTTATGAGGGAATAAAAGAGGCGTCTACCAATGGCTGCTGAATTAGGATACCCGTCTGTGATCAAGGTACAGTCCGAACTGAACATTCCAGGCAGCAGTAGTCTCGTCCACGGCTCTCACTAAACACCAAACACTTGGAAAAAAAAATAAACAAAAGAGTTAATGGCAATTCACTAATTAATGACGGAGGAGGAGCGAAGGTTATCACCGAACTCTTATGAAAAGGGCAGTTAACATTTACTCCTGCCGAAGACCGATTTTATTTATAAACAATTAAATAACCTACTTTATCATAACACCTTCCTCCCCCAAGAAAAATAATTTTCATTCACTAAATGCAAAATTTTTCTTTTAATGATAAGCCACAAGGCTGGACAAAACATCAGAAAATACAAGGCCACAAAAATAAAGAAAATTCAGGGAAAACACTAAAGCTACTACAAACTACTGATAAGATAAAATATCTTAAACCAAAAAAAAACCAAGTCTTAAACGTAGTATCTACAGTAATAAACCAATCACAAGGTAAAAACATCTTAAACCTAAGCAAAAGGACAAGAACATAGCAAGTTTTAAATACATCATCAAACATTTGGACAGACATTCAATCTTATACCTGTCAACAATAAATTTTAGTAGGCACACAGAGAAAAAAAACATACGATATAGAATTATCCATACCAACCTAGGTCCTGGAACAATTTACAAGAGTACAAACCTTATACCTGAGCTCAATATATACATACCTCGAAACATGGATGTAACCTCAACACATGCAACCAGGCAAACCGAGAGGGTCCCCAAAAAAACAGAGGGAGAGATCAAAATTTAGACACGTGAGAGAGCATCCGGGATGCAATTATCCACCCCTTTAATGTGTTTTATAATTAAATTGAACTCTTGTAGCTGAAGGGCCCAACGCAGAATCCTCTGGTTTGATCCCTTCATACGTTCAATGAATACCAACGGATTATGGTCGGTCCAAATTTCTATAGGGAATTAAAAGTTAGTAACATACGGTTTAAAATGTACCGATGTCCGCACCAATGCCAGAGCCTCTTTCTCAATGGTGGAGTACTTTCTTTCTGCCTCTAGTAACTTACGGCTGTAGTAAGATACTTGGCGTACTTCACCATCATCACTGCTTGGAAAGAGGACTCCCCCAATTCCTACGTCACTGGCATCCACGGCTATGATGAATGGCTTCTGAAAATAGGGAGAAACCAATATTGGATTAGACACGAGTAACATCTTAAGTTTTAAAAATGCTTCTTCGCACCGAGAAGAAAAAAATAAATTTCTGCCCTTTTTTCAATAAATTAGTTAGAGGCTGTGCAAGGTCAGAGAAGTTTCGGACAAACCTACGGTAATATCCCAACATACCCAGCACCTTACGAACCTCTCTGACATTACACGGTCTCTTCAAAGCAACTATGGCCTCGAGATTGGCTTGCTTAGGAGCAACTTTACCCAAGCCAATCTCGTGACCCAAATAACTAACCTTAGCTTTCCCAAAGTTACATTTACCCAGATTCACAACAAGCCCTAAGTGCCTCAAAAACTTTTCTTAATCTTACCAGGTGGGTCCGCCAGTCGTTGCTGTGTACCACCAAGTCATCTATATAGATTTCTGTACCTTCCAGGCCACAAATCACCCTGTTCATCAGACGCTGGAAAGTACAGGCAGCGTTCTTCATCCCAAAGGGCATTACTTTGCACTCGTAAAGCCCTGAGGGCGTCACAAATGCTGAAATTTCCGGGGCACGGCCAGATAGGGGGACCTGCCAATACCCCTTTAACAGATCCAATTTTGTAATGAACTTCGCAGGACCTATCAGGTCCAGACAATCCTCAATACGGGGAAGAGGAAAGGAATCATTTTTAGTAACCGAGTTTACCCTCCTATAGTCAACACACATACGATATTTACCATCAGGCTTCTTCACCAAGACTATAGGGGAACTCCATGGACTTATTGATGGTTGTATGAGATTGTGCTCCAGCATGTATTTAATTTCGTCTTCAACAATGGCACGCTTCTCTGGACTGAGGCGATACGGGCTTTGCTTAACCAGAGAAGCGTCCCCAACATCAACATCATGCTGGAGCAACCTCGTCCTTCCTGGAGAGTCCGGAAACAAGTCAGAAAATTCAATAATTATGCTTAGTATATCTCGTTTCTGAGGTGCCTCCATATGCTGTAACCCCTCTTTTAATACACCTAAATTTTGCAAGTTATTACCTAGAGCATCAGAAGGCACCTGGTCCAAAACATCTTCCAATTTTTCCTCAACAGGTTCAACCACACTCATAACTGGCTCAAAAACAATGGCCAAAGGATCCCGTCTATCAGAAGAGTAAGCTCTCAACCTGTTTATGTGGAAAATTTTACATTTACGTCGAGTTCCAGGAGCTTCAACTTCATAATTGACCTCGGACAACTTTCTCAACACCTTCCAGGGGCCCTTGTACCTGGGTTCAAGGAAGTTGTCTGGGTCTGTGCTTAAAACTAATACTAAGTCCCCTGACTCAAATGAACGTACCTTACACTTCTGATCAAATTTGGTTTTCATCGTACCTTGGGAAGCAGACAAATTATCTTTGGCATACTTTCAAGCTACGGCTAACTTGGACTTAAGTTCACTAACAACTTCTCCCACCGTACGCTCTCCTCTCTGATTTGCTTCGAGCAATTCATGGAAAATTTCCAAAGGTCCTCGAACCTTGTGCCCAAATATTAATTCAAAGGGAGCAACGCCAGTAGAAGAATTGGGAAAATTCCTTATGGCAAAGAGAGCAAAGGGAAGCCCTTTATCCCAATCCTCTCCTTGCTCATAACAATATTTTTTTAATATACACTTAAGGGTCTGGTGAAATCTTTCCACCACACCCTGACTCTCAGAATGGTAGGGTACACTGGTAATGTGCTGAATGGCCAGTTCAGCACACTTACTCTTAAATACCCTGCTTGTAAAATTAGAGCCACAATCTGACTGAATTTTACAAGGCAGTCCATACCTGGAGAAAAACTCCACTAATTTGTCAAACACAGCTTTTGAGGTTATTCTCTTCATTGGAAAGGCCTCAGGAAAACGTGATGCTCTATCCATTATGGTCAGGGGTTGCGTAAACCCTAACTTCGTCCTAGGCAGAGGTCCTACCACATCAATTACTGATTCTGCAAAGGGTTCTCCAATTGAAGGAATTCGGTTAAGAGGAGCCTTGGGAATAGGTTGATTGGGTTTACCCATCACCTGACACTTCACAAGTTCTTACAAATTTCTTCACCGAAGACTTCATTCCTGGCCACCAAAAACATTTACTTAACCTACAAAAAGTTTTACTTAATCCTAAGTGGCCAGAAAAGGAGTCCTCATGTGCAAGGCTTAACACATCCTCCCTAAACTTGGTAGGTGCGCCAATTTGTCTTAAACAAGAAGTCACACTTAGTTGATGAGTTGGGGGACGACTGACCCTATACAACAATCCTTTCAAAACCACAAACCTTGGCCTGGTCAAATCGTCAGTATTACCTAACTCGAATGAAAATTCATCTTTTTGGGCCTGTATGAAAGAGAGACGGTCACAATCGGATTTCAATAATTTAAAAATCCCAAAACTAGAACTACTGCTACTACTACTACCTTCTACTAGCCCGGGCTTCTCTACCTCTACTTCTAAATTACTTAAATTTAGGTCATCATCATTATCAGCTTCCACTGCACGCTTAGCAGAGGCTCGAGTAGTTATTGCCACAGGGTAAGCCGTGACTGAAACAATAGGAAATAATTCCTGCCCCTCTGCACTCAACATATCATTCCCAAGGATTCCGTCTATTCCTGGTATCGGCAGACTCTCAACTACCGCCAGCTCAGTAACCTTATGATACCCTGGGAAGGACAGCTCCACTCTTACTAAAGGAGCAGATACCACAGTATCGGGAAATCCTCCCAGGACCACATATTCTCCAGTATAGGGAACTAAGTTAGACAAGGACCCTGCCAACACCAAAGATCTAGCGGATCCTGTGTCCCTCAAGAACTTAACATAAAGTGTAACTTAATATAAAGTGTAGAGGTCTCAGATTTCAATTTTCCGGGGTAGACATATTTGTTAAATGGTCATAAATTACCAGTGGACTCACACAATACCGGTTTTACTTTACCTACATCTGGTTCACTACTAACCTGGGGATCAACAGTTTTACCATTCTTACTCTCTGAAATAGAATTATTTGAAATTAGTGAGATTGGCATAGGCTGATTAACATTATTTTGACTCTTATTTTGATTCTTTTGGAGGTAACGGCTCCTGGCTCTACATTCAGCTTGTCGATGCCCTGGCTTATTGCACCAAAAGCAATTACCTCTAACTTGATTAGTTTTGCCCAAATTGGCACGGTTAGAAAAAACCAGAGTGTGTCCACCACTCAAGTCCTTTCTGAAGCCACTACCAACATGATTACTCATGCTACTATTTGGGGTACTAGATTGGTTTTTAAAGGGATTATTCGACTTAGAAGACAAATTACTATTATTATTAGGGTATGAGGACAAGAAGTTACCTGACCCAGCCCGATGGGTCAGGACAAACTCATCCGCTACCTGAGCCGCCTTGGACAAAGTTAAAATTTTAGTGTCCTCCAGATGAACCCTCAATTCTTTACTACACACCTTCTTAAACTCCTCCAGTACCATCAGTTCCCTCAAGGAAGAGAAGGAAGCAACTTGACGACTTTTCAGCCAGTTGTGAAACTGCTCCTCCTTGATACGAGCGTACTCAACATAAGTCATCGAATTGGGCTTGCCAGTGGTTCGGAATCTCTGGCGGTAGGCCTCAGGGACCAAATCATAGGCCCTGAGAACCAAAGCCTTTACTTTGTCATAATCTCTGGCGAGGCCCTCTTCCAATGCATTATATACCCGGAGTGCCTTGCCCGTTAATCTACACTGTATGAGTACCGTCCACATTTCTGTGGGCCAAGACAACCGGGTAGCAACCTTCTCAAAAGCTTTAAAAAATTCTGGTATGCTCCCCTCATCAAAAACTGGAATTAACTTTAGTGCACCCGAAATATTAAATTTGTCTGATGATGAGCTATAGGGAGAACTAACATGATTAGGGGACCCTTTCACCTTGGCCAACTCAAGCTTAAGCTTGAGCAACTCAATCTCATGTTTCCGGGCCCTCTCGTCCTCCTCAAACTGCAGCTTCAATAACTCAATTCTCTTACAAATTACATGGAACTCCTCCTGCCCCATTACATGAGCAGAAGGTGTTACATAGTTGGGAACAGCCTCCTCAGCTAAAAAGGGGTTAGTTGAAATATTAACATTTTTAACAGTCCTGGCCGGAGTAGGAAAATTGGCCGGACCTTCATACATAACCTTTACTGCAGGGGAATCAGCGAACAGGGACAAACCAGGATTTATGCTCACATCATCGACTATGGATCCTTCTTGGTCCGATCCAAAATCAGTGCCACTCTCAAAATCACTGGCTAGGCCGCTAGCTACCTCATTACCCTCAGTCAAATCTTGGGACACTTTTTCCTTAACCAGTTTTAACAAATTGGCCCGAGTGTCAAAGGACTTATGGGGGATCTCCAACCACCGGCCACACTATACAAAATAAGCCCTAGTCAAAACTCCTAAATATTTCAAACAGTCAGCTGAACCCAAGAATTCCGACGGGTCAAAAGTAGAGTCCTTCATTTTAATGAAAATCTTATCATATGGGGTAGGAAAGCAACTAAACCAGAAATCAAATATCAACAATAATACTGTCAAATCCCTCCAGAGCTGAACTGCTCCCCCAAACACCGAGTACACCTGCGTACGATCCTGTCACGGTCGCCACTTGTTACGACCTGTGTAGGCCGTAGTTCTGGTTCTTTAAACTTTGATTTTTTTAAAGGAGTCGTAGGCAGTACATTATTTATGTAACTCGGTGAACTGAGGGAAGACAGAACAAAAACACTGGAAAAATCTAACAATATTTATTACAATACACTTAAATAAATTCAACCTTGCACCAGGAGTAACAAAAAGCTCCTAAAACAAACAACAATGGGTAAACAAAAATGTCCTGGAGGACTAATATACAGAGTCCTCTAAATACACAAGGTTGACCTATATCTAATAATCTTAACCCTAACATAGAAAAACTACACAGAACAAAAGTATGGCTCATATATTAAGCTGGGCCCACAAATATCAACAAACCACTACCCTATTACTAAACAGATAGGAATAAGGAAGACTGGAGAAATGAAAAGGCAGAAAACCTTAAAATTACCTCCCTACACACAAACGTTTAAAGGTAAAACAAATACCAAATAATAAAACATAACACAAGGCACCATACAAATACACATGCCACATACTAAATGCATAAATACTCAGATACAAAAAGAATTATACCAAGGGTCATAATGTATAGATACATATAAATATCTCAACACTGTATCAACTATCCGTGAAATAACTCATAACCGTACTTATCCATACATGGATTAGACAGATAGGGGACGAACGTTCATCAGCATCAGAGGGAGTACATTAACACCAGAAAAACGGGCTGGGCATATCCATAACGATAATGAAAAGATCTTAACTTTACCTGGGTAATGACTCCCTACGTTCCTCCTCACGGACCCTTGGTCCACAGACGAGCAGCGTAACAGATGTGATGACGCTCTTTGATCACGGCAATAGTACCTCCAACAGTGCCGGGACGGAACGACGGCACCGTCTTCCCGCAGGATCCTCAGGTGGGGAAAATAACGCCAAGTGAAGGTCGCAAGTGACACATACACTTGCAGGACGTAACAAGCGAGGTGGCTATCGCAGGTGACAAAACCCCTGCATACGTGGGCCGTGATCCAAAGAAGTGTACAATTTACCGCGGGTGGCTCCAAGACACCAGCGAAATAATCCACCAAAGGCACAATTCCTTATGAGGGAATAAAAGAGGCGTCTACCAATGGCCGCTGACTTAGGATACCCGTCTGTGATTAAGGTACAGATCGAACTGAACATTCAAGGCTCTCACTAAACACCAAACACTCGGAAAAAGAAATAAACAAAAGAGTTAATGGCAATTCACTAATTAACGACGGAGGAGGAGCGAAGGTTATCACAGAACTCTTATGAAAAGGGCAGTTAACATTTACTCCTGCCAATGACCATATTTATTTATAAACAATTAAATAACCTACTTTAACATAACAGCCCCTAGCTCAACCACCAAGCTTCCAGATCTTGTTCCTAGAATATTCTGGAAGTATATAATTCATATATAAATTCTGCCAAGAATGCGTGGGGCAGAAGAGAAACAGCTGTCTTGAGAAAGAGCCAAAGTGCCCCACCCCCTCTCTCTCTCACTAAGTGTCTCCGGAGTGTCCTCTCCAAAGTGATTTTGTGCTCGAGTATATATTGTGTGTAGTTGCATTTGAGCATTGCTGTAAATTTGGCAGGTGATTTTAAATTCATTGTATTGTGGTGAGTGTTGATATAGCGTAAATTTTCGTAACTGGCCCTATGCAAGTCAATACGTGAAGTTAGTAAGTTTATCAGTTACTTTATATAACTTTTTTTGAGTTTAAGCATTAGAGAGTGATTATTCATTTTGTCTTAGTCAAAGCTTTTTCTCAGATTTAATATTTCAAGTCGAGTGATTATATAATTTTCAAAGTTTAATTATGGTAATGGGAGACTATCGTAAAGAGGTAGAGAAGTAAACGCATTCGCTCCAGCAATTGGAAATGAAAGTGTACATGTTACATCTAATAATAATGAACTAAGACTTATATCCTTCGCAGTTGGTAACAACTTTGTAATAGGAGGAAGCATATTCCCTCATAAAGATATTCATAAACAGACACGGAGATCCCCAGACAGGAGGACAAACAATCAAATAGGCTATATACATATCAGCAGGAAACACAGGGGAACCTTGGAGATGTAAGAGATTTCAGAGTTGCTGACTGCAGCACAGATCACTGCCTTGTGTGTGCTAAGGTAAGAGGCAAGCCGAAAGTGGAAAGATCTAGACCAGTAGAGAAGATAAAACATTTTGATGTAGATAAACTGAAGGAGGATGATACCAGAAATAATTTTCAGTCGAAACTGGCAAATAGATTTCAGATCCTTGGAATACTAAAGGAAGAGCAGGTGGTTTGGGAGTGAAGAGACGTTATTAATGGTAAGTTGGGAAATATTGAGGAAACGATTAGAGAATGACCGACCGGGAGATTGGATATGCACAGGGGAGGAGAGGGAGCTCATGGTACGATGAAGAATATAAGGAATTAGCAAAGAAAAGGAAGGAAGCTAAAATTCTGTCCCTTAAGATCATGGAGAATGAAGAATTTAGAGAGTTATATAGACAGAGAGGAAGAGAAGTCTTAACAGTGATAAGAAAAAAAAAAAACGGATAAGCCTTCAACAAAGAGCTAGACGAAATTGATAAAGACAGAAAGAAGGGACAAATACGATGGCATTATTGAGATATACAGAAAATAAAAAAGGGATACCAAGCAAGACTAAAAACGGTTAAGGAAGAAAATGGTATAATAATAAGAGATGAAATTAAGGTAATGGAAAGATGGAGGATATATTGTGAGGAATCATTAAATCGCCCAGAACCTGACAACCCAATAGAACCAATAATCTCTTTTGGTCCTAAATTACAAATAGAAACTCTGAGATGATATGATGAGAGAATTGCAATTAAAAGGTTAAAGAATAATAAAAGCCAGGTATCAGATGTTAGCGTAATTTTTCAGTTTTTAGTCAACCTAGTGATTTTGTTAACAATTAATTTTAAGGCACTTTGTATATAAGTATTTATCTTTAAGGAAATTTGTATCGTATATATTACGAGTTGTGGTGTGGTGATTTTGCGCCTCCTCTCCGCTCGTTAAAGTTTTTGAACTGCCCTTTTAACACTCATTATCTTTTTTGTTTACGTTTTGGGTACGTGACTGGAGACCTCGGTGAGGGAGGTGATAAGAGACAGAGCGAGTGTTTGGCAGTTCAGTTCGGGCTTTCTACAGAGGCTATACCCTCTTGATCTGCAGCTGCCGCACTTTGACGTATTTTGGTGCTGTCCTTCGCAGGTACGCTTCTGGCCACCAACGGTGTTGCGTCCTGCTTGTATTGCAGGTGATTTGTGCCACCTGCGGCCTTATCTTGCTGCCACCTCAGTGGAAGATTTTTCCTGAGGTGATTGGAGCATTCATTTTTCCAGGACGTCTTAGAATTTATTGCAGCTGTGGGGCCTTGATGCCCGTCAGGAGTCTAGTAGGAAGATAGATCCCAGGTAAGCGCTCTTTTTTGTATGGTCGTTCAGGACCTCTCGACTCCTCTTTCCTGGTGCTTCTGTGCTCCCCTGCTAGCAGAGTTCTGAAATTATTGGAATTACGGCCTACTGTAAGGCATGACATTTATTATTATTCTGGGATCACGGACTCCCATTCTGAGTGTGAGGATATATTTTGTTGTCATTCATTATCATTTATATATGGATATATCACATAAAGAACTGTTGACACAGTCGGAATTTTTTGCCCGTTTTCGTTTGTTTTGTTATATTTATAAATTCTTGTGATGTTAACAGCCCCGTGGCTTTTATATTATTGTTTATATAATAAGTTTAGATTATAAACATAGGTAGGAGATTGAGTGTTTTCTCCCTGTCATTCTTCGCCTACCTTCCAGACCTATTTAGTTATAGGTATAGGTTATTTTATTCATTTTGATATGGCCAGTTATATTGTATATTTTGATATATTTACATTCATGTCTTTCTCTCCATTACCTCTGTTTAGGGCTTAGTTTTTAGTAGTTAGGAATCCCAAGGGATTATTTAAAGACTAGGGTTTGTGCTTGGCAGTCATGAGGTTGACTTTTATTATTTTTCTTTTTGCTAATAAATATTGTTGAGTTTTCCTGAGTGTTTTCGACTCCATTGACCATCTTTTGCTGGATAATCTGTAACAACACTGAGTTTACATCCTTTAGTGCAGACAAACCTGCACCACGGCCCAACAAGGGTCGTAATACCAGGTATAGATAATATTCATCTGAAATATGGAAATATGGTGGGGATTTCCTGGAAGAAAAGCTGCATGACCTCATAAGACTAATATGGAGGGAGGTTATAGCACCAGCTAGATGGGAGAGAGTGAAAATTACACTACTACATGAGAAGGGGGATAAACTAATATTTAGTAATTATAGAGGGATAAATTTACTTGTTACTACTTACAAGATTTTGACCATCATTATACATAAAAAAAAAAAAAAAAAAAAAAAAAAAAAAAAAATGAGACCATATGTAGAGAACATTATTGAGGAGTATCAAGCTGGTTTTAGGAAGGGAGTTCAACAACAGACCAGCTTTTTACTATACGAGAGATCATTGAAAATTTCTGTGAACACAATATATATATCAAGTAGATTTCTTCGTTGATAAAAAACAAGCATATGACAGTATTCACCGACCATCAATCTTGAGTATCATGAGGGAAATGGGTATACCACATAAATTAATCAGAATGACTCAAATCTGCTACAGACATACAAAATGCTCTATGAGATATGGAAAAAAGCCTATCATCACCAATAGATACAAAGACTTGGCTGAAGCAGGATGTATATTGTCCCCATTGTTGTTCAATATCATGATAGAAAAAGTAGCAAGAACGAACAAAAGCAGACCAGAGGGGATAAAGTATAGGGAACTGACCGTTAACTGCCTTCGATATACAGATGACATAGATATAGTGACTGAGGATCTAATGGATACAGAATGATTAATCAATATCTTCAGAAGAAAGGCAGATAGAATAGGACTAGAAATAAATCAAGAAAAAAACAAAAGTTATGGAAATAGCTAGAAGACAAGAGATGGATGGAAACGTCAACATCAATGGAATGGAAATTGAAGTGGTAGAATGCTTTAGATATTTGTGGATGAAAAGAGCTAGAGATGAAAATATGAAAGTAAAAATAATTGAAAGAATTGGATCTGTGAACAGACGTCTCTATTCTTTGTTAACACTTCTTAAAAGAAGATCAACATAAGAAAAGACATAATTGAGAGTGTATAATACAATAATAAGGCCCATTCTTGTCAATGAATGTGAAGCATGAGCATTGACGAAAGAGTAGGAAAAAAGACTGGACGGTTTTGAGAATAAAGTATTAAAAACCATAGTGGGACCAGTGTACGACCAAGAAAGACAAGAATGGAGGAGTAGACATAACTGGGAGTGGAGAGAGCAGACAAAACAACCACATATAAGTAGATTTGTTAAGGGAAGAAGAATACAATGGGTAGGGCATGTTTGCAAGAATAGAGGAGTAAAGAATACCAAGAATGGTCTTCTTGACACATGTAGATGAACGTAGACCTCCTTGACGACCAAGTAAAAATTTGGAGGAGGTGTTTAGAGGAGGATATATATATCAGAATTTTGATGACTGTGTATAGCAGAGGAGAGAAGATATTAGAATAATCTATCAAGAATGGTCATGGGTCAACAAGAAGCTCTTAGAACAGTGGAGAAAGTATGTAATTATTTCTCTTGTCTTAGTGTATGGTTTCAATCAAATTCAATATTTCGAGTCAAGTGAATATATAACTATCAGAGCATAATATTTTTTTCTCTTAATCTAAGTTTTGTTCAGACTTAATACTTCGAGTGATTTATTTTTTGTGTAAATTATTTCAAAGTGTTATGATTCATGTAAAATAAATTAATTTTTATGAAGAGTGTATAATTGCAATCACCATTGTTTATTTCATACTCGCTCGTATCCTGTTAATGAATCGAAGAAGAGGTGGTTTTAAATAAGTCTTAAGAATAATTACCCAGTTTTGTTTTGAGTGTACTTAATACACCTTTGGATATTCAGAGTTTTTACATATTGCTGCATAGGAGTTAAATAACTATCTCAGAGCTCGGGTATTAATATTTTCAAGTGTAACAGATTTAATGTAAATACAAACAGGTGCATTTAGAACTTGAGAGGTTGTATAGCTCTCCAGCCGTAATATATATAATATTACATCTACGGTTCTCAGACACATGACTATCATATGATATATTTTTGTTGCCTAAATATATATATATATATATATATATATATATATATATATATATATATATATATATATATATATATATATTATATATAAATATATATATATATACATATAAATTATATATATATATATATATATATATATATATATATATATATATATATATATATATATATATATATATATATGTGTGTGTGTGTGTGTGTGTGTGTGTGTGTGTGTTGTGTGTGTGTGGCCTATCCTACCTAGAATTTCTTTGTAGTATTCTATATCCTTCCCATAGGCATTTCTTGATTTTAGATCTCTATACATTTCACTTGCATTCATCAAATCAAACCAGTCATTTGCTAAATCTATGAAATGAGCTGTCACTAACCAGTTCTGGGATGAAATTAAACCTTTTTCTCTTGAAACTTTGGAACATTACCACATGATTTGATCATTAACTAAGCTGCATACTTCACATGTAGTTTTCAAGTGTTTGACTCATCAGAGTGAATTGGTGTTTGTTTTGGTGTTAAAATGTATCAATTATCTGCTTTATTCAACACTACTTATATAGAAGTAGAGGAAATAAAATCTCCTCTATCTGTACAAAACCCATGATCCAAAAACTTATTTCTTATTAACTTAATCATGTGAGGCGCATCAGCAAACACAAATACTCTCCGATCGTGCCGGCACGCACAAGGATTTTTTTTAAAGAAACTTGACCTTACATGGAATCTATCATTAGTTTCTCCAGATTCTTAAATTGGTCGGTCCTTAATAATAGATCAGAGCTACAACATTAATTCCTACCTTCTTAATACAAGGTAACATGTCCGAGAGTATATTTGAATATCAAAATTTTCCAAATTGAAAACAAAATGGTTGTTTCCCTTTACCTACTAAGCCTCTCAAAATAAAATCAAGAACCTTTTTGTGTGGTAGGTAAAGTTCATCAATCTTTTATCATATACCCATTCACTGCTAATGCTCATTTCGTCTACTGATATGAAAGTAAGTTTTTTGCAGGGGGT